>NW_028261382.1:103957934-104027634 GCF_051295495.1 Thamnophis sirtalis | reverse complement strand
TTCAAGAAGAGACTGACTGCCATGTGTCAGAAATGGTTTAGGTTCTCCTTGGCTAGGGGGTTGGACTAGATGACCTGCAAGGTCCCTTCCAACTCTGCTAATCTAATCTAATCTAAACCTCAAAAAACAATTCAAGGGAAGATTCCTTCACGCAACCATTTACTTGGCTGTGCAATTTGTTAGAGATGGGAACGCTCCCATTTTTTTGATGGAAGAGATGAATTTGTGGTGGTTTGGATTATTAATGACTGTTTACTGCTTCCAAGATCACTGGCGGAAAAAAAACCTTAAATACCAACGCGATGGAATTACGGTGAAGGATGACTATCATTAACCTGTTTATTTTTGGGAACATCCTGATAATACATGCTCCAGCAAGGGCCCTCCTTACATTCTAATTCCCTGACATTTCCAAAACGTTGGTGAAAAAAAAAATAACTTTCTAACGCGCCCTTTCTAACCTTCTCTTTTCTATAGGTTAATGCAATGTTGAACTTTCTCAGTGCTGCCAAAACGAGAGCATGTATGAGGGAGGAGGGGATGCGCCCCAAACCAGAGCCTCTGGTTTCCAACATGCGCACCAGTCACCTGACCCTGCGGTTTCTAGCATGAATGCAGGCATGAAGACCAGTTGGCCGGCACGCGTGTTGCTCCAAAGAGCTGCTTTTCTGGTTTCTGGCACTCCCATGTGCACAAAGACCAGCTGGTTTGCGCGCATGTGTGTGCTGGAACCTAGAAGAGCAACGGGTGACGGCTGGCATGCCCGGAGGGAGGGCTCTGCATGCCACTTCCAGCACGCTTGCCATAAGTTCACCATCACAGGCTTAATAGATAGACTTGCGCCTTGGAGTTCCCACGTGATATCCCAATTCGTATGTTGTGCTTGTGGCTTCCAGAGACTCACGCGGCACTCTCTCCTCTGAACTGGAGAAAGAAATCCCCCTCGGATTTTTAAAATAAAATTCAAATATTCTTCCTTTCTCCCCAGAATGATAAGTATTCAACGAAGAGGACTCCCGACTTCGTAAAATAAAATGCAGGGCATGGGTATTACATTGAAATGGCATTTAAATTTGCGTTACTGAACCCCCTCTCTCTCTCTCTCTCTCTCTCTCTCTCTCTCTTCTCTCTCTCTCTCTCTCCTCTCCTCTCTCTCTCTTATCTATCATCTCCCATATTACCCAATCCATCCCTCTCTCTCTCTTATCTATCTATAATCTACCCTTGCTCCTAGCTCTTCTATCTATCTATATCTATCTATCTATCTATCTATCTATCTATCTATCTATCTATCTATCTATCTATCTATCTATCTATCTATCTATCTATCTACCTACCTACCTACCTACCTACCTACCTACCTACCTACCTACCTACCTACCTACCTACCTACCCAGCTGTAATCTACCTCCCCTAACCCTTTCTCTCTCTCTCTCTAATCTACCCTCCCCTCCCCTAACCTTTTCTCATTCTCTCTCTATCTATCTATCTATCTATCTATCTATCTATCTATCTATCATCTATCTATCTATCTATCTATCTATCTATCTATCTATCTATCTATCTATCTATCTATCTATCTCTAATCTACCCTCCCTAGCACTTTCTCTATCATTTATCCACACCTACCTACCTACCTATCTCTAATCTATCCTCCCTAGTCCTTTCTCTATCTGTCTGTCTGTCTATCTATCCATCGATCCATCCATCCATCCATCTCTCTATCTCTCTATCTCTCTATCTCTCTATCTATCACTCTATCTCTCTATCTATATCTATCATCTCTAATCTACCCTCTCTCCCTCTCTCCTATCTCTCTCCCTCACTTCTCTCTTTCTCTCTGTCTCATGTACCTTCTCTCTCCTCTCTCCTCTACCTTCTCAATAACCATGAACAGTGTAGAAAAAAGCTCACCTTTACCCACCCTGATTTTAAATACTGTAGCTTCCAATATGAGTTTTAAGCCGAAATCCGTGCAAGTCCCTTGAAAGATTCAACAGCACAGTAAGGTGTTAATTAGATCCATCCATTTAGACAATTTTTTTTATTACCAAATATAAGTTAAAAATCAATTAGCTTAGCATTAAGCACCAGCACACTAAAAGGCGGGAATGCTTTCTGCAACGTGATATTCATTACAAGGGGAACTAAAATGTCCAGTTAACTTGCTTTCTTAGACAGAGGAGAGAAAACCCAATTACGCACACTCTGAACAGCCTTTTAACAGTTGCAAAATTGATTTCATACAGTCAAGCCACAGAAATGAAAAGGGAGGAGGAAATAATATGGTAGAAAAACTGAGATGTGGAGGAGGAGGAGGAGGAGAAGTGGAAATGACCCAGAAATCAAGAGCTTGGTGGAAAGAGGGATAGGGTTGGACGGCCTTGGGGAATGAAAAGTTAAAAGTAGGGCTGAGATAAGATGGGGTTGTGGTGGCTCAGTGGCTAAGATGCTGAGCTTGTTGATCGGAAAGGTCATCAGTTCGGCGGTTCGAATCCCTAGCGCCGCGTAACAGAGTGAGCTCCCGTTACTTGTCCCAGCTTCTGCCAACCTAGCAGTTCGAAAGCATGTAAAAAATGCAAGTAGAAAAATAGGAACCACCTTTGGTGGGAAGGTCACATTGCTTTATGCGCCTTTGGCGTTTAGTCATGCCGGTCCTCCCTGTTTCCTGTTCCTGTGTAAGAAATATATTCTGATTGGTTGCCAGACTCCCATGGGGGAGCAACTCTCTAGGCTGTGTTTTGAGTCCAAGTTTGGTTGAATTCCCAGTTGCCATCTGGTGAGTTTCTGTAGAAAGCTAATCCTATGATTGTTATGCAGAGTTGTTCTGACCCCCCCCCCCCCTTCATACACCAAAGCACGCCGAGACAAAGATGCTTCAAGGATTTATTAACACACAGACTAGACCTTGGCAGCAATCCAGCACTGACCAGGCCTTGGCAGCATCCAACCTGCCAAGATAGCCACGATAGCTTCTCCAGCTCTAGTAACTACGTTGATTCCTGTGACGAGCGTGTGGAAAGTCATTCCTTTTATAGTCTTGAGAGGAGCCTAAATTACCACCAGCTGAGTTCAATTATCTCCTGTAACTGCCTAACTGTTCTTTAGCCTATTAGTCCTCTGTTGCCGGGCATCCAGGACCATCTCCCTTGTCTCCTCCCCACTGCTCCAGTGCATGACGTCAGGATCACACCCCCTTGTCTCCTCCTCACTGCTCCAAGGCTTGACTTCGGGAGCACGCTCCCTTTGGCTCTCACCGCTGCTCCAGGCCTCAGGTGCCTCCTGGTGGCCAACCAGCCTCTCTGTGCCTTGCTCAGAGTCAGAACCCTGTCCAGGGTCCTCCACATCCTCCAGAGCTGACACATAGGGCCCCTCGCTGTCGGAGTCTGGTGGCAGCTCCAATGGCTCCTGCTGGGCCACAACAAGAGTAAACTAGCTCAGGGCCCCTAAGGGCCAATGAGAAAGGTGGGGCTATTAAGAGTGAGTCTGTTTCCTGCCTAAAACATAGTTTTCCATTTCTCATCAAGGGAAATATAATATTCTGCCTTTTCAATATTTCCCAGATATTTCATTCTTGTAGGGAGATGGGTGGATGCTAACTTCCTACAAAGGCGAACAAGTCGAGGCGGAAGAAGAACATTATGGCTTCAAAAATCTAAGGGACCGGTTTGGACAAAACTCAACAGCACTTTTTTCGTGGGGCTGTTGATCAAAATAGGATCGCCAACATGATCGCCAACTTCCAATGATGGATATGGCACAAGAAGAAGAAGTTCTAGGTTGATTCTTTCCTTGGTTAGGAGCCGAGGTGGCGCAGTGGTTAAATGCAGCACTGCAGGCTACTTCAGCTGACTGCAGTTCTGCAGTTCGGCTGTTCAAATCTCACCGGCTCAGGGTTGACTCAGCCTTCCATCCTTCCGAGGTGGGTAAAATGAGGACCCAGACTGTGGGGGGCGATATGCTGACTCTGTAAACCGCTTAGAGAGGGCTGAAAGCCCTATGAAGCGGTATATGTCTAAGTGCTATTGCTATTGCTATAGTTTCCATCAATGTACGACTCCCTGGATCGCGATGTGCCATCAAGTACAGACCACATTTACAAGTCCTTCCTCTTCTTTCCAACTCAATCGAAAGTTGACCCAAAAAAATTATGTCAAGGCTTTTTTGGACTCGGCCCTTTCAATTCAGCAGCCCTCGGGCGCTCATCTCCTGTGGGGACATCAAGACAACTTTCAAAACTGCTGTCCCGATTTCAGGCTATTTTTAATTTTGGCAACCGACCTGGCCAGGTGTTCTGTAGTCCATTTGACGAGAAGCATTTAATTCGATTTTACAGTTGTGACTCATGCGCCGTTGAACATTTACCTAACTGAGGTGATGGGCAGGACTGGGGTTGCCAGGAATAAAAACGAAAATTGTTCTTCCGAGGAGAAGGGGGAAGAGGTGTAATGAAACGTGTGGGTGACCTTGGGGGTGAGGGGAAGAGGAATACAGAACAATAGAATTGGAAGGGACCTTGGAGGTCTTCTAGTCCAACCCCCTGCTCAAGCAGGAGACCCTAAACCATTCCAGACAAGTAGCTGTCCATTCTCTTTAAAAACTCCAGTGATGAAGCACCCACAACTTCTGAAAGCAAGCTGTTCCACTAGTTGATTGTTCTCACATTTAGGATATTTCTCCTTAATTCTAGGTTGGGTTTCTTCTTGATTAGTTTCCATCCATTCTTTCTTCTTTTGCCTTCTGGGTGTTTTGGCAAATAGGTTGATAGTAGTGTTGGAAGAAATGTCCTTCTGGGTTCGGCTCCAAGTGGGGAAAAAGATACTGGAGACATGGAGACTGCTTGGAAAGATGGTTTTAATGGTGGACAGGACCACGTGGCTTGAGCCCTGAACAGAAAAGGTGATCACATGCTTCAATGTTGGTGGAGAAGAGAAGAGAGAAGAGAAGAAGAGAAGCTGAGTCCCTGGTTTTATCCCCTCTCTGGCCTTTGATCTTGAGCTGGCATTCTGATTGGTTGTCAGACTCCCATGGGGCCATGCAGAGGCAACTCTCTAGGCTGCGTTTTGAGAATCCAGGTTTGGTTGAGTTCTCAGATACCATGTGGCGAGTTGGGTAAAGGGCCAATATTATCATGCCTTAATCCCATCACTCTGGAGCTGATGGGGAGAACTCTTTATTATGTAAAGTGGACTAGCTCAGGCTTTAATGGCTCGTTGACAAAGTGGGGATGGGCAGGAAGCTGCAGGCAGCTATTCTGTCTTTATAAAACATCTTTCTTCCTTTTCACATCCAGAGAAATATTCTGCCTTTTCAATATTTCCTAGGATATTTCATGTTTTTTTTTCTGGGAGAGGGCTGGGTGATAACTTCCTACACTAGGTAGTAGTAGAAATAGTATTTTTCGGAGCATAAGACACACTGGAGTATAAGATGCACCAAGATTTTCGAAGAGGCAAATTCTTTTTAAAAACTTTTTGCACTCCGTAGATCTCCTAAAAAACTTTTTTTTTGAATTGTCAAAAAAGGGCATTCATAGCCTTTAGGAGGCTTATAGAGTGCTCCTGGGGGACTGGGAGGCAAAAACAAACAAGAAACGGCCTGTTTTTCACTCATTTTTGCCCTCTCCAACCCCCAGGAGTACTCTGGAAGCCTCCCAAAGTCTATGCACATCCATTTTTGCAAAGGGGGCAGGGTTTCAGGAGGCTCTATTCCAGTGGTGGGTTTCAAAAATTGTTCGAACCTACTCTGTGGGTGTGGCCTCCTTTGTGGGAGTGGCTTGCCACCCATGTGACCAGATGGGAGTGGCTTGCCGCCCATGTGACCGGATATGAAGATGCCGACGACACTTGTCAGAACCACCTTAAATTACCTTCATGTGACTGAGTGGGAGTGGCTTGGCAGTGATGTGACTGAGTGGGCGTGGCCAACTTGTAAAATGTGGTGAAACTCACTGAACAACGCTCTTGCTTAGCAACCAAAACGTTGGCTCAGAAACTCTGGCATTTGAAGCATGCAAGTCTTAAACTGTCAAGTTACAAGAACCTTTTGCACCCCTCACCCTTTAGGAAAAAAAAAAACCCTAGGGGTGTTCAAACTTGACAGCTTTAAGACTTGTGGACTTCAACTCCCAGAATTCCTCCTCTCTCTCTTCATCTTGATGATGTGCGGATGGGCGGGGGGGGGGGAGCTGGAACTGGCACGCATATGTGCACTGGAAAATGGAAGACCAACTTTTCCAGTTTCCAGCACTGCCGCACACGCAAAGGCCAACTGATCGTCCTATGCGCATGCGCACCAGAAACCCAGAAGAAGATTGGGTGACACCGTGTGTGCCAGGCAATATGGCTCTGCGTGCCACTTTGGGCACGCGTGCCATAGGTTTGCCATCATGGGCCTAGGTACACACCCGAGGATTGCAAACCTACAAAATGGGATTTACGAGCCGGATAATTTTGAGTTTCAGCAGCGTCCATAATTAAGACCTATAAGATCGTTCTCCACATCGGCAAGCATCTTGCATCAGCGGCCATAAACTGGAGTGGAATTATCCGATGCTCTTATATTACATGCATCACATCCTTCCTTTTCTCCTCCGCGTCCTTTGAGAGCAAAAGGGGGGCAGGGGAAAGACTTTTAAAAGATTATTTTTTTTCCTTTCTTGCTTTCTGATCCAGGCATCAAAAACCCGGAGCTTTTGTGGCTTCCAAATCAAAGTCATTTTAAGGAGGATCTGAAAGCTTTTACTAAGTCAGAGCACCTAAGGAGGGAAATGCTCTGAGGTTGTAATGAGATCCGTGGCAAGGCCTGGAGAAGGGGAGATGGATTTTTCATTATGTGCGGCGCAGAAAATCCATTTAGATGCCCCCCTCCCCCTGATAAGGTCAGAGATGGAGATTTTTAGGGCTAGGAAGCATAATAATGAAATTGACTGAGGTCAGGAGTGGTTTATCAACCATTATAGCCCCATTGTGCAGAAATAGCAAGATTATGTCCAATCTCCACACCCTGCCTGGAAGAGCAATCAAGATTTCAAACAACCACCTTGATGAGGCAAGACCCCAATTGCTGTTCCATCTTTTTTTTTTTTTGCTAAATGATAAAAAAAGGATGGGGGTAAAACGCCCTCCGTCAATCATTACCCTTGTTGTGCCAGTCATTTTAAGCAGGCATTTTCAATGGCACTCATGGTTTTATGAGGAGATGCGAAAGGTCAGTGCAGAGCCCATGGATCCTTCTGGGTACGGCTGATAAGATAGCCCAATCCATTTAGATTTAATTGTATTTATAAATGGATAAACCATTTGGTATTCGTGCATGACGGCTTTATTGCTAATTATTTACCAAAGCACCTGTAGGCAGGACAAGAAAAAATAGGTGGAAATTTTCCAAGGAGACGTGGCTAAGATGCTGAGTTTGTCGATCAGAAAAGTCAGCAATTCGGTGGTTCGAATCCCTAGTGCCACGTAACAGAGTGAGCTCCCGTTCCTTGTCCCAGCTTCTGCCAACCTAGCAGTTCGAAAGTACGTAAAAAATGAAAGTAGACAAATAGGAACCACCTTTGGTGGGAAGATAACAGCCTTCCGTGCGCCTTCGGCATTGAGTCATGCCGGACACGTGACCACAGAGAACATCTCCGGACAGCACTGCCTTTTTGGCTTTGAAACAGAGATGAGCACTGCCCCCTAGAGTGGGGAACAACTAGAACATATGTACGAGAGGAAACCTTTACCTTTTTAACCCAGGAGAGAATCATCCTAGAGATAAGGAGAAATTTCCTGACAGTGAGGACAATCAACCCATGGAAGAGCTTGACTCTTGAAGTTGTGGATGCTCCATCGATGGATGTTTTGAAGAGGAGATTGGACAAGCATTTGTCTGAAATGGTATACGGTTTCCTACTTGAGCAGGGGGTTGGACTAGAAGACCTCCAAGGTTCCTTCCAACTCTGTCACTTTATTTAGTCTATAGAAATAGCCATGGTACCTTCTATCTATTGGCATGGATCTAAACGAATAATTAACAGAATAATAAGAGTTGAAAGGGATCTTGGAGGTCTTCTAGTCTAACCCCCTGCTAAAGCAGGAGACCCATACCATTTCCTGACAAATGGTTGTCCAATCTCTTCTTAAAAACCTCTCATGATGGAGCACCCACAGCTTCTGCAGGCAAGTCGTGATTAATTTTTCTAACAGTCAGACAATTTCTCCTTAGTTCTAAGTTGCTTCTTTCTTTGACTGGTTTCTATCCATTGCTTCTTGTCCTGTCTTCAAGTGCTTTGAAGAATATGTTGACCCCCTTATCTTCTTTATGGGAGCCCCTTATATATTGGGACACCATTATCATGTCACCTCCCGGTCCTTCTTTTCATTAAACTAAACGTACCCAATTCCTGCAACCGTTCTTCATACGTTTTAGCCTCCAGTCTCCTAATCCTCTTTGTTGCTCTTCTCTGCACTCTTTCTAGAGTCTCCACATCTTTTCTACATCATGGCGACCAAAACTAAATGCAACTGAATTCAACTTTCAACTGAGTGGGGAAAACCAGGAAGCTTTCAGATTCGTTTATTCCCAGATGTGCCAACATGGCTCTCTTAATAAATTAGAACTTAATACAATACAATAGCAGAGTTGGAAGGGACCTTGGAGGTCTTCTAGTCCAACCCCCTGCCTAGGCAGGAAACCCTATACTGTTTCAGACAAATGGCTATCCAACATCTTCTTAAAGACTTCCAGTGTTGGGGCATTCACAACCTCTGGAGGCAAGTTGTTCCACTGATTAATTGTTCTCACTGTCAGGAAATTTATCCCCAGTTCCAAATTGCTTCTCTCCTTGATTAGTTTCCACCCATTGCTTCCTGTTCTGCCCTCAGGTGCCTTGGAGAATAGTTTGACTCCCTCTTCTTTGAGGCAACCCCTGAGATATTGGAAGACTGCTATCATGTCTCCCCTAATCCTTCTTTCTATTAAACTAGACATACCCAGTTCCTGCAACCGATCTTCTTATGTTTTAGTCTCCAGTCTCCTAATCATCTTGGCTGCTCTTCTCTGCACTCTTTCTAGAGTCTCAATGTCTTTTTATATCATGAAGACCAAACAAAAATGACACCTATTGAGTCAGCCCAACTGCCTTCCTGTTTAGGAATGTCTGGCCATTAACGGGATCACCTAGACTAGACCCTGGACCAAGTTGCTTAGGAATGTTTATAGAACAAAGGAAGGTTAATTGATAAGAGAAATGTTTAGCCTACATCCTAATTTTTGGCAGAACTGGGTTCTCACCTAGGCTTCCCCAAAAAGCACAAGGCAGAGTCCTAGTGTCAGCGTTCCAAGTATCATGCAGAATTAAATCAGAGTCCAAGGCAAAACGATCCTTAAAGTTCCAATTTAATAAAGCAGACATCTTAGCACATCTCTGTTAATCCCAATTCTGGATATGACATTAGAATTCCACCCAGTTAAAAGTCCATGATCTTGTCCCCACACCTACAATCCATCACATGATCCAATCTTCTTCTTCCACGCTGGTGTCTCCACCCAGCTGCTTCCGGTCAGGTGTAAAAGTGCGGAGACAAAAGATGACCTTGGCTTCTAGAAAAGAATGACAACAATACATTCCACAATCCTACTCCTGTCTATTCCCCCCTCCCATCAACTATACTAAAGAAACAGCATAATGAAATAAGAGAAAGTGTGGCAGGCCAAAATTCTAAAAGGAATATCATTGCAGGCCTGACACCTAGTCCTGACAAAACCCCTTTTATTAAACGAGTGTGAATTCCTCGTATTCACATTCAGCAAGGCCTGGCAAACAGTCTTTCAAAGGAATATTTATCACTTATCTATCTTGGAAAGCTGCCATGTAAATAGTTTCCTAATGAGGTTCTGTGAAGGAAAGACTGGGCACAGAGTCTCTGAGATTCACAGACAGATCTTCACACTCCTGAAACAAATCTAACGACCGAAACGAATTGTTTCCTGCAAACTCCACTCCCCTTTCGCTTCTCTTTTGCTCCCTATGGGAGGGGCCATTCACCTTCCACCTGTGGCTTTACTCCCAACTCCACCCTGATTTCTGAGCTGTTCTTTTCCTCTGGCAACTCTGCGCATGCGCACACTGGGAACAGGCTCCAGCTGTTCCTTTTCCTCACTGCTGTCTAGCTCCGTAGGCACCTGATCACTGCGAGAGGGCCTCGGCCCCGTCTCTGCCTCTGACACAGAGCCCTCGTCCCCAGACTCCAAGACTGGCCCATGCTCCTCCCCAAACCCCTCACTGTCTGACTCTGCAGGCCACAACAAATTGTTACCATGACTCCTGAAGACGTATGCATCTCCTAAATGTCCTGTTGTGCTGCATTTTTGATGTTGTCTCTCCATCTTCTTCTGGGCCTGCCTCGTGATCTCTGGCCTTCTCATCTTTCGGTTTACACCCGTGAATCCCGAGATCTATACCAATCTATACCAGAACGGTGTTTTTGTTAATCTAATGCTGCTATCTCGCTCAGATAAAGAAACCTCCCCCGTGTGAAGCCTAAAGGGAGCTTTACTTCTATCCCAACCTGCCACGGGCTATCTCCCCGAACTTTAAGATGTAACGGGATTCTAATGACTATTCAATAGCCTACGCCCACCATGCAACTCCGAAATCCTTCTATTGATTGGAGTAAGACTTGCTAATTGAATGCCCCAAAGGTACAAAATGTACTTGGAAAGAATCCACTTAAGTTAAACAGCTAAAATCTCCTCCTCCGTCAGCTCAGCTTCCTTCTGCAGGGATAGTTGGGTTCAGTGGCAGATTGAGAAAAGCGGAACAATGCATGTGGTTTGATGTTTACGTATGTTGTGGAAGGGAACTGTCAGGCCTGCAGCCATCTTTTCTTTTGGATCTTTGGCCTGCCACACTGTCTATTCTTCAGGAGGTGGCGCAGTGGTTAAATGCAGCACTGCAGGCTACTTCAGCTGACTGCTAGTTCAGCAGTTCGGCTGTTCAAATCTCACCGGCTCAGGGTTGACTCAGCCTTCCATCCTTCCGAGGTGGGTAAAATGAGGACCCGGATTGTTGTTGGGGGCAAATATGCTGACTCTGTAAACCGCTTAGAGAGGGCTGAAAGCCGTATGAAGCGGTATATAAGTCTAACTGCTATTGCTATTCTACTATGCATTTTCTATAGTGGGAAAATGGGAGGGGGGATTGTATGGAGTTAGATGCTATGTAGCCATAACAACATTCTTTCTAGAGAGCCAAGGTCATCCTTTGTCTTTGCACCTCTGCACCTGACCGGAACTGGATGGGTGGAAGCTGACAGCGTGGCAGTGGGAGATTGGACCATGGGATGGACTGGTGGGTGTGGGGGCAAAATCTTGAACTTAGCCCTCTAGCCCAGTGTTTCTCAACCTTGGCAACTTGAAGATGTCCGGACTTCAACTCCCAGAATTCTGGGAGTTGAAGTCCGGACATCTTCAAGTTGCCAAGGTTGAGAAACACTGTTCTAGACTCCTTCACTCTTATTTTGCACATTCGTTTTGCAGTCCAATCCTCAAATCTAAGCCGCCGACCTCATTATAATTCTTCTAGTCCTTCATTATGGTATTTCATCCGGTCCGTTCAACGTCCATTCTTTTTAACTTTGACTTTTCCATTTTACCACTTACATTTCTTTTTCAGATTAACAGAGTTGGAAGGGACCTTGCAGGTCATCTAGTCCAACTCCCTGCCCAAGCAGGAGACCCTACACCATTTCTGACAAATGGCATGTCAGTCGCTTCTTGAAAGTCTCCAGGGATGAAGCTTCCCCAACTTCCGAAGGCAACTTCTGTTCCATTGGTTGATTGTTCTCACGGCCAGAAAATTCCTCCTTATTTCCAGGTTGAATCTCTCCTTGATCACTTTCCATCCATTATTCCTTGTCTGGCCTTCAGAAGCTTTGGAAAATAACTTGACCCTCTCCTCTCTCTGACAGCTCCTCAAATATTGGAAGATGCTATCATGTCCCCCCTGGTCCTTTCATTAAACTAGACATACCCAGTTCCTGCAACCATTCATTGTATGTTTTAGTCTCCAGTCCCCTAATCATCTTGGTTGCTCTTCTCTGCACTCTTTCTAGAGTCTCAACATCTTTTTTATAGTGTGGTGACCAAAATTGGATGCAGTACTCTAGGTGTGGTCTTACTAAGGCTTTATAGAGTGGTATTAATACCTCACTTGATCTTGATTGTATCCCTCTGTTAATGCAATTTAGGATTGCATTGGCTTTTTTTGGCTGCCACCGTATACTGTCTGTTCTTAAGTAACAGACTCCTACCACATTACACATATTTTAATGTTTCTTTTGGCATAACTGCTTTTCACTTCGGCATAATATAAAGAGGTTGGGAGCATGCTTCCATACACAGCCATTCCTTAATTTCTCACCACTGATTGTATTCTACCTACTACCTTCTTATTACCTGTGGCAGATCTTAAGCTACCTCCATCCAATCTCCCCAGCTTTACTAAACACTCTACTAAAGCACACAAATGCATTTACTTGCTGTTTCCCCCCCTCCCCCCCTTGCAATTTATGTATAACTTTAAATTGTTCAATCCATTTTTATGTTCCCAGTTAAATGCAACCACCTTGGTCGCATGTATTTATTTTTAAGATCCTGGTTGCATCATACATTCTATTTTAACACCCACTGAAAATTATTCTGTTTCTTAGCCAACATCTTTTGCATACAAAATCACAGAAACCTTTGCTTTTCAAACCAGCATATCTTTAATGTCACCATAAGCATTCCATATCTATTTATCTATAAATACATTAAACAATCAAAGAGATAAACCACTCACCCTTCTTATCTCCTGGAATAATGTCAAGTCCTTCACTAAGCATCCCATTTATTTCATGTAGGTTTTATTTTCATCATATACCACTTTTAATAATATTTGATCACCTGTCCTTAGCTGCATTTCCCCTCTGCGTGTTTAATCTTAATAGTCCCTCTCCGTCTCGTAGTACTTCTTTGCTACAAACATTACTCTCACTATATACATGGTATAGAATAATTGTCTCTACGACACCCTTGGAGAAGCGATTCCATGAATCTCAGCCAGTGGTGAGATCTATTTTTTTTACTACAGGTTCTGTGGGCGTGGCTTGGTGGGTGTGGCTGTGTGGGCGTGGCTATTGGTGTGGGTTATGTGACTGGGTGGGCGTGGCAATATGTAGTCATGTAACTGGAGGATCAAAAGATAGAAACCAACAATGTGCTGCTGGAGCAGGGTTGGACTAGATGACCTCCATGCGTCAAAGATGTTGAAGAAGGAAAAAAAGGTCGGAGATACTAAGAGTCCCTGGGTTTTTGGTTCTCTCTGGGCTCCACCTTATGAGCTTCCTGTTCCTGTGTAAGAAATGTATTCTAATTGGTTGTTAGACTCCTAGGGGGCGGGGGTGGTCTTCACTAACTTTGCAGGCTGTCCTGAGTCCCAGGCTTGGTTGAGCCTTGCTGGGTGATGGTGGGTTAAATGTCCTCACTCCTCAGTTTCTCCTCAGTTCTAGGTTGCTTCTCTCCTTGATTAGTTTCCATCCACTGTTTCTTGTCCTGCCTTTCGGTGCTTTGGAGAATAGTTTGGCTCCCTCTTCTCTGTGGCAGCCCCTCAAATATTGGAAGACTGCTATCATGTCTGCCCTGGTCCTTCTCTTCACTAGACTAGCCAGGCCCATTTCCTGTAACCATTCTTCATATGTTTGAAAGTCTTCTAGTCCAATCCCCTGGGCAAGCAGGAGACCCTACCCCATTTCAGACTGCCTCTCCAGTCCCTTCTTAAACACTTCCAGTGATGGAGCATTCACAACTTCTGGAGGCAAGTTTCCCCACTGATTAATTGTTCTCACTGTCAGTAAATTTCTTCTGAGTTCTAAGTTGCTCCTCTCCTTGATTAGTTTCCACCCATTGCTTCTTGTCCTGCCCTCGGGTGCTTTGGAGAATAGCTTGACTCCCTCTTCTTTGGGGCAACCCCTGAGATATCGGAAGACTGCTATCATGTCTCCCCTGGTCCTTCTCTTCCCTAGACTAGCCAGGCCCAGTTCCTGCAACCGTTCATCGAATGTTTTAGCCTCTCTTAAACATGTTGCCAAGAAAATCACAGGAACTTGTTCCAATAGTCATTGAATTCCCTTCAAGGGCCACAAAAACGGTTCCACCACAAAACCGCGGAGGACAAAATCGCGCTCGACGAAAGCGCGCATTTGACGTCATCACAGCGCGACGAAAACATTGCGCTGTGATCGAAAAATGTAAAAATAAAGCGAAAACCTTACCCTAACCCCCCCAAACCTAACCCTAAACCTAACCCTAAATCTAACCCTAAACGTAACCCTAAATCTAACCCTAAACGTAACCCTAAATCTAACCCTAAACCTAACCCTAAACCTATCCCTAAACCTAACCCTAACCCTAACCCTTAACCTAACCCTCAATCTAACCCTAAACCTAACCCTTAACCTAACGCTAACCCTAACGCTAACCCTTAACCTAACGCTAAACGTAACCCTAACGTTCTAAACCTAACCCTAACCCTTAACCTAACCCTAACCCTAACTCTAACCCTTACCTTTATGTGAATCGGCTTGCTTTAATTTTAAATGTATTTCAATTTTTAATTTTTTTCGTCACGCTGTGATGACGTCAAATGCGCGCTTTCGTCGAGCGCGATTTTGTCCTCCGCGGTTTTGACGGGTCACGCACAAAAACCACACGAAAGATTTTTCTCAGCTCTGTTACCCTTTCAAAACCCTTTTCACACAGAAGAGGAAGCTGGAAAAGTAAACTTTCAAAAGAGACCCAGGTCACTGCGTGTTCTTACGGGGGAAAAGAAAGGGGAGTTGGCTTCCTCCCACCACCACCCTTTTTTAATTCAAGCCAACTCCTGTGGTTGCGTTCGTTGTTCAATAATGCCCTGTCAGTCAGTCAGTCACGAGAAATAGACAAGGGGAAGAAGTGTTGGGGAATTGATCTCTCTGTTTAGATGCTTGTCGTTCTGATATTTTTTGGAAGCGCTTGATACGTGTGGATCAAAGCGAACATGTCCAGGCAGCACTTAATGGAGTCAGAGAAACCATTTTGCCCCCTTCTTCTTTCATTCCACAAAGAGATGTTTGAAGAGAAATAAAGTCAAGGAATAAAAAATCAACACAAGCCCACTTTTGCCTCTTTGACATGCTCGGCGGATGAGCCAAGGTGGCGCAGTGGTTAAATGCAGCACTGCAGGCTACTGCTAGATCAGCAGGTCAGCGGTTCAAATCTCACCGGCTCAGGGTTGACTCAGCCTTCCATCCTTCCGAGGTGGGTAAAATGAGGACCCAGATTGTTGGGGGCAATATGCTGACTCTCTGTAAACCGCTTAGAGAGGCCTGAAAGGCCTATGAAGCAGTATATAAGTCTACTGCTATTGCTATTGCTATTGCTTGAGGGCTGAGGGGATTCCCCCCCCTCCCACTTAAAAATGTAAATAACTTATTTATCCAGAATTGATGTTTGCTAGAAGGTTGTGTTGGAAGAAATGCCCTTCTGGCTTAGTAGTTAGACTTATATACCGCTTCATAGGGCTTTCAGCCCTCTCTAAGCGGTTTACAGAGTCAGCATATCGCCCCCAACAACAATCCGGGTCCTCATTTTACCCACCTCGGAAGGATGGAAGGCTGAGTCAACCCTGAGCCGGGTGAGATTTGAACCGCCGAACTGCAGATAACAGTCAGCTGAAGTAGCCTGCAGTACTGCACTCTACCCACTGCGCCACCTCGGCTTCAGTTCCAAGTAGGGGGAAAAGACACTGGAAACATGGAGGCTGCTTGGAAAGATGGTTTATTGTTGGACAGGGCCACATGGCTTGAGCTCCTGAACAGAAAAAGGTGATCACATGCTTCAATGTTGGTGGAGAAGAAGAGAAGGGCCGAGGGAGGGGCTTGCTAGGCTTTTTATAACCTATTCAGTCCCACCTGTCTGTTTCCTGTTCCTGTGTAAGAAATGTATTCCGATTGGTTGTCAGACTCCCGGGATGGTGGTAGTGGTGGTCTTAACTAACTTTTTGTAGGTTGTGTGTCTTTGGAGTCCCAAGCTTGGCTGAGTTCCCAGATATCACGCGGGGAGTTTCTGTGGAGGCTAATCCTACCTTTGTTATGTAGAGTAGACTCGGATGGCTGCTTCTGGCCTAAAAAAACACGTTTCTCCGTTTCTCATCCAGGGAAATATAATATTCTGCCTTTTCAGTGTTTCCCATTTTTCTAGGGGAAAAGGGGGTGGTTTTCCCTTCCTACAGTTCTAAATAAAACCGACACTTGGAGTGGCTAGGAATCGTAGCTTGAGATAAGAGGTAACAGTTCTAGTGGAGACTAAAGATGGATAGGGGGTGTGTGTGAAAGGCTGTTTGTCCGCTGAAAATGGTTACCTTCACCTCTTCATCACCTCCCCCCACCCCACCCAAGGAGTCTGTATAACAATCTATAACAGTGTTTCTCAACCTTGGCCACTGGAAGATGTCCGGACTTCAACTCCCAGAATTCCCCAGCCAGCATTTGCTCTCCTCTCATATCTCAATTTTTGATCCTGTCCTTCTTTTTGCTTTCATCTGACAAAGAGTCGCAGTGATACAATGCCCGTTTTGTGGCTTCGTGATTTATCCCGTGTCTTGAGATGATTTTCCTTTTTTTGAGTGTAACTATTTTTAAAAAAAGGATGCAAACCAAGATTTCTGGAGCAGAGAAAGAGAGAGAAAAAAATCGTGGTACACGTTTCAAAAAGTCATCTCGGGAAACCCGTGAATTGCTTTTGATTAACGCATCCCGTTTTATTGCGAATCCATCAAGAACTCAGAAAGGATTCGGGTCAAAATGGATGGTTGGGGGAGGAGGAAATACATATATACAGCACCTGACGGCGTTTTGAATCACATTTCTCTCCATTTTGTCACGCCTTGACTGTTAAACTATGATTTCTTTTGCACTTGTTTATTCTTCCGGCACTGTTTTCCCCTGTAATGGATGTCGAGGTAATAAAAGGCCCTTTTTGTGAAGGAGCCGAGCCGAGTGATTCGGGGCGACTATTAAACTTTTGGAGAACTTTGCTTTCTGTTTTAATGGTCTCCAGCATTTCTTGCACGTCAGCCTGGTGGTCCGGGATCTGCTGCAAGGGGGGAAATTCAGCAGGTTCTGACAGGTTCTGGAGAACAGGTAGCAGAAATTTTCGTGACCCGTCAAAACCGCGGAGGACAAAATCGCGATCGACGAAAGCCCACATGTGACGTCATCACAGCGCGACGAAAAAAATTAAAAATTGAAATAAAATTAAAATTAAAGCAAGCCGGTTCACATAAAGGTAAGGGTTAGGTTTAGGGTTAGGGTTAGGGTTAGGTTAAGGGTTAGGGTTAGGTTTAGAGCGTTAGCGTTACGTTTAGCATTAGGTTAAGGGTTAGCGTTAGGTTTAGCATTACGTTAACGGTTAGCTTTAGGGTTAGATTTAGGGTTAGGTTTAGGGTTAGGTTTAGGGTTAGGTTTAGGGTTAGGTTTAGGGTTAGGTTTAGGGTTAGGTTTGGGGGGGTTAGGGTAAGGTTTTCGCTTTATTTTTACATTTTTCGATCACAGCGCGATGTTTTTGTTGCGCTGTGATGACGTCAAATGCGCGCTTTCGTCAAGCGCGATTTTGTACTCCACGGTTTTGTGGTGGAACCAAAATTTTGAGTAGTTCAGAGTACCGGAAAATACCATCTCTGGCTGGCCGCAGAATGAGGTGGGAATGGGGATTTTGCAATGCCCTCTAGAACTCACGGTCTCCTGGTGATTAGCCCAGAGTCACCCATCTTGCTTTCCTGCATAAGGTGAGACTAGAACTCAATGTCTCCTTGCAATTGGCCCAAAGTCACCCAGCCGGCTTTCATGCCTAAGGCCAGACTAGAATTCACCATTTCCTAGCGATCAGCTCAAAGGCACCTAGAGACTTCCGTGGTTAAAGTAGAACTAGAACTCACAATCTCCTGCTTTGAAGCCTGGTGATTCACCCACTAGTCCATACTAGTTCTCTAATGATGTGATGATTTTAAAAAATTGCTTAAAAGACCAAATGCTATCACCTTTGGTTGGACAATTTTTTTGCGGGGGTGGGGGGAGTAAAGGATCCGTTTCATCCCAATATACAGACAATAATTACATGTATCATTTTATTTTTTAAAAAGAAATGTCTTCATTCTTTTCTATGGGACAACTGTGCTTTTTTTCCAACTGAGCTTTCTGCTTTTTCTTTGAAGACATTTTGCTTCTCATCTATGAAGCTTCTTCAGTTCTGGCAGGATACTGGGGAAGGAAGGATTGATACTCCTTGCAGAGAAAGCTGGTCATTTGCATCCTTTTAGAGGGTCGTTGAGGCCACTTGGAGGTTTATCTGTGTCCTCAGGTCATGGGCTGGGTCAGGTTTTTCCTTGAAGATGTTTTGCTTCTCATCCAAGAAGCTTCTCAGTTCTGGCTGGATGGTGGGGAAGGGAAGGATTGATACTCCTTGCAGACAGCTGGTTATTTGCATCCTTTTAGAGGGTCTTTGAGGCCACTTGGAGGTCTATCTGTGTCCTCAGGGTCACCAGAGTGGTGCAAATGGTTCCTGTAGTCTGCATGTTTTTTCCTCTAGAAATCCATTTCTACTCCCACACCAATTCAGAGGGTGTTCATCCCAAATTTCATAGCTAAAGATCTATAGAGATTCTCAGTCATCCAGGACATGGTTGTCCCAAAGGTGCTTTTTCAGGAAGCAACTGGACTTTCAAGTTTTTCTATGAAGACGTTTCCCTTCTCATCCAAGAAGCTTCTTCAGCTCTGACTGGATGGTGAGGAATGGAAGGATTGATACTCCTTGCAGAGAAAGCTGGTCATTTGCATCCTTTGAGAGGGCCGTTGAGGCCACCTGGAGGTTTATCTGTGTCATCATACTGGTAGTTAGTACTTTTTGAAAAACCAGATAGTTAAAGGAGAAGTTAAATGAGAGTTTCACTCTCTATAACCCTGGTCACCCTAGCGTGTGACTGGACTCTAATCACACCTGTTTGAAAGAGCTCCTTGTCCGGGATGGCATATCTCTATCTCTTATCTATGAGGGGAAAAAAACAGGATTGATTTCTTTGGATTGCACCTGGCTCTCTCAATTTTGCTTCAGAGCCGATGCTGAGATGCGGTTCATAACTCCGAGTGACAGGCGCGATATTGATAGCCACCAAAGAGCCTGGGAAGGAAGGGGGGAAAAAAACTCAGAGAGAGAAAATAAACACTTTATAAAAGTATGATTTAAGATTAATAGTTGTCTTGCGAAGATCCATGATAAAACATTGCATAAAGGGATTACTTGCCTCCAGTAGCAAAAAAAATCTACTTTTTTTCCCCCCAGTCATGGCTGAACGAGGCTGGATAGAGAGAAGAAGAAGTTTAATTTCAGAACCGTTATCAGTCGGAGCATCGGCACTGCCCCAGAAAAAAACAGGAAAATGGGGCATCGCGCCATGAAAAAAGAAAGGACTGTGACCTAGAAAAAGTTAAGTAGAGAATTGAAGAGAAGAGGGCTTTGGATTCGATCAAGCGGAATAGAGCTGGAAGGGACCACAGTGGTCTTCTAGTCCAAGGGGTCACCAACCTTTCAGACAGAGGTGGGTTCCTACCAGTTCACACCTATTCGGTAGAACCGGTTCGTCAAATCTACCGAACTGGTTAGAAGAGGTTCCACCAGTGGACCCGGAAAGCAGGCCACACCTACAGAAGAGGTCCAAAAATTTTTGAAACCCACCACTGGTCCTTGGATATGATTATTCTACACTATCATGCTCCTATTTATAACACTCAGTGCCTCTGTGAAAGGTAAGGATGACTACTGCGTTTGTGGTGCAATCAGAACATTCCGTGTGTTGAAGTTGTTTTAACGCAAACCAAAGATGCCTTTTAAAAAACAAGTTGACATCCTATTCTTATGCATGCCAGTGCTGCGTGTGAGGTCATTTAAGGGGGTTCTGACAAATGTCGTCGGCATCTTCATATCCGGTCACATGGGGGACAAGCCACTCCCATCCGGTCACATTGGCAGCAAGCCACTCCCACAAAGGAGGCCACACCCACAGAGTAGGTTCGAACAATTTTTGAAACCCACCACTGCTTTCAGACCTCAGAGACCACTAAACTCATAATTTAAATCCCATGGACCACTAATATGAATTAGGGACCAGATGGGGTCCTTCAGGCACTTAGCTTAGCCGCCTGTTAGCGGAGAGAAGCTCCCGGGGCTAACACTAATTTTGCTGTCCATTGTAGGGAGGAATCTCAAATACGGCCAAGAATGAATGTTTGTCTTGTAGCCAGATCACCCTCCTGCAAATTCTTCCTTTCAAGGAGGCCGGCCGAAGTTTCGCTCAATGCTCACTGAAGCGCCCGGACTCCCAGGGATGGATGGAGGGAGGGTAGGGGTGGAGCTACTAAACAGGCAGCTAAGCTAAGTGCCTGAAGGACCCCATCCCTATCAGTGTAGCAGCAGATTGAGGTTTGGTTAACAATCTCTTTACGAAAGACCAGGACTCGAGACCACGAAAGGCGAGAGAAACAGGTTTATTGATGCATCAAGAGTTCAGCGTGTTCGCACACCAAAATCTGAACTGCCTGGGCTCTGCCCAGGATGCTACTTTGATGCCGTGTTCCACACTGTGCATTCTCAAGGCGTTTCCATACACGAGACAAACAAGACATTTCGAAAAGGATGGGATTTGGAATGTTACAAACAGAGAAGTACATAGGAAAAATACAAAAAGAGAAGTTGTTATAATGTCTTAAGCTATTGGCCGTTTCACCTCTGTTCTATCTTACACCCACGCCTGGCTTCCTGTGCCCCTCCTTCACAGCGTCTTGCCACACTGTTCCAGCAATATTTTTAATACTTATGAGGAAGTTAGGAGTCAAGAAGTCAGAAGTTAGAAGTCAGAAGTCAAGTCAAGTGCACTAAAGTGAAATGTCAAGCTAATATAAATTTATAAGGTCCATTCAATTAAGACCACCTAACCTGGCCAGCCACTGGTGGGTCTACCTGTGCACCCCCTCCTGCCTCATCAGTGAGCGAGATTAATTGCTTCTGTGGGCCGTATCCAGCCCAGGGCCGGTGGTTTGAGGATCCCTGATTTAGTGCAATATAATAAAATGCAAAATTTTCTTAGGGACCACCAGTGGTGCCCACAGACCACCCGTTGCTGACCACTGTTCTAGTCCAACCCCCTGCTCAAACAGGAGACCCCCATGTCATTTTAGACAAGTGGCTGTCCTTCAAAACCTCCAGCCAAGGTGGCGCAGTGGTTAGGGTGCAGTATTGCAGGCCACTTCAGCTGACTGCTATCTGCAGTTCGGCGGTTCAAATCTCACCGGCTCAAGGTTGACTCAGCCTTCCATCCTTCCGAGGTGGGTGAAGTGAGGACCCAGACTGTGGGGGCGATATGCTGACTCTGTAAACCTCTTAGAGAGGGCTGAAAGCCCTATGAAGCGGTATATAAGTCTCTAACTGCTATTGCTATTGCTAGTATTGCAGCACCCACAGCTTCTGGAGGCCACTGATCAATTGTCCCTCACTGTTAGGAAGTTTCTCCTTAATTCCAGGTGGCTTCTCTCCTTGATTTGTTTCCATCCATTGTTTCTTGTCCTGCCCTCAGGTGCTTTTAGAAAATATCTGTGTTGAATTGTTCAAGGATCTGTTGTTTTGCTTTCTGGGATGTCCGCTGTATTTCTCAGTTGCCTTCTTCAAACATCAAAGCTCAAAGGAATCATCCATACTTTTCCTAGCTTGCTTCTTCAAAGTCCACTGAGGGGGTCAATAGAAACCATATATTTCATATTTCCTGGCTGTATATTTGCCACCAACAGTCTTCGTAAACCCTGTGTGTTTCAGGAGATAAAGCAGATTTTCTTGGTGTATTTATAGTATCCGCTATAAATATCGTCAGAGGCCTCCATTTCGCAAAAGGGCATTTTAGTTATATATGTCTTTGGGCATATTTTTTTATGACCTCTTACTCTACTCTCTTTTGGTCCAACGCAATAGATAGAGCTGCTTTCGTCCCAAATGTTTATATGAGCCTCATAAAAAGAGAAGTATATGATAGAACAGTGTTGTGACTCAGCAGATGTCTGCTGTGAGTCTTTTCGGGATACAAGATTCAATATGCAGCTGGGGCTTGTTAGGGGCAGGTTTGGAGATAAAAGGACAGATGCTGCCACGCCCTAGTCGCAGGAGTCAACGTTCTTTCGTGCATACAACATTGCTTGATACACTTGGATAAGTGCTTTGGTGTTTCCTGTAACCCTGATTCAAGGCTACACTGGAGAAGTGCATTGCTTGTAAGAGTTGTTTTTCATTCCGTTATCGAGTCAGAGACTGTATTTTTGTTATTTTTGGGCTCGAAGCCAGTTTGAACTGAGAACTGATAAAGAAAGTTCCTTTTAGGTTTATTCGTCTTGCCGTTTGTTAAGAGCCGTGAAGGGGGGACAGAACAGAACAGGATATGAATTGAGACGAGGGGAAAGTTCAAGAAAGCTGTGATGGATAAAGTTGATTAGAGCTTGAAAAATAAAAGAAAGGAAGAAGATGTTTAAAAGAATCAGAGGAGAAGATAGACTTGGTTGGAGGAAGCTTCGTTTCCAAGGATAGAAAATATGGCGTGATAATCACGCACAAGATTGGCACAAACCAGATTAAGAATGCTTCCTTTCTTTTCTTTTTCCCCCCATTTTCTCAGTTCTCCAATTCCTTTTCTCTTTATTACTTTCTCCTCTCTTCCCGACCTTTACTTAATTCTGCTTATCCTGAAAAAGGAAGAGGTTGATGGCCGTGTCTTGTTTAAGAGTCAGCGAAGGACTGGATGGAGTGTCGCATACGATCAATGAAATCTTTTCAGGATCTCACATGGCATCTGGTGGGGAAATCTTCTCCAAGATCTTTTTTTTTTCAAATGGCAGGAAAGGTTGACTGAGGGGGGTTGATTGATACTTTTCACAAAGGCTCCCTTTTTATCAATAGTAATAGCAGTAGACTTATATACCGCTTCATAGGCCTTTCAGGCCTCTCTAAGCGGTTTACAGAGAGTCAGCATATTGCCCCCAACAATCTGGGTCCTCATTTTACCCACCTCGGAAGGATGGAAGGCTGAGTCAACCCTGAGCCGGTGAGATTTGAACCGCTGACCTGCTGATCTAGCAGTAGCCTGCAGTGCTGCATTTAACCACTGCGCCACCTTGGCTCAAGCTGCAGAAGGAATTTATACGAGACACTTAAGCTGTGTCTGTGTGTCTTTTTAGGGAATAATTCAAGCTACTCCAGGCTAACAATCCAAGTTTGATACGAAGATATTCCAGGAAAATTGCAATTGAGGGGGGATTTTCTGCCACCCACCCAACAGAAAGCAGCATTTTGTTTGTCTGCCCCAACTAAAATTATCATATTAATTATTCAAATTACTTAATGCTGATCGAGTGGAATGATTTTAACCAGATGCAATCAAGAAGGAGAGACGAGGGGCGCAAAGAGGGGAGGAGCTGAGTGAATAATTAACTTCCAGGGTTTACAGAGTTAGTATGCAAGAGAATAAAAGGGGATGCGGTGGCTCAGTGGCTAAGACGCTGAGCTTGTTGATCAGAAATGTCGGCAATTTGGCGGTTCGAATCCCTAGCACCACATAACGGAGTGAGCTCCCGTTACCTGTCCCAGCTTCTGCCAGCCTAGCAGTTTGAAAGCATGTAAAAAATGCAAGTAGAAAAAAAAGGAACCACCTTTGGTGGGAAGGGAACAGTGTTCCGTGCGCCTTCAGTGTTGAGTCATGCTGCCGACGTCTTTGGACAGTGGTGGCTCTTTGGCTTTGAAATGAAGATGACCACCGCCCCCTAGAGTCGGGAACAACTAGCACATGTGCGCAAGGGGAACTTTTACCTTTTACCTATGCAAGAGAATATACAACGTATCCAAGAGACTCAAACAGGCTAAAGAAACATTGTGGGTCGAAACGGAGGAGCAAGATATGCACTGTAAGATTTACAGGTGATCGTCTACTTATGGCCACAAATACCTGCTGCGAAGCAGATGTTCAGTGGATGTTGCCCCGTTTTACGACCTTTCTTGCCACAGTTGCTAAGTGAATCGTGGCAGTTGTTAAGTTGGGAACAGAGTTGTTAAGTGAATCTGGCTTTCGCTTGTCGGAAGGTGGCTGTTCTGACCCATCTCCTCAAACACGACAAAACCCTTTGAAGTGAACTCAAAGATTCCTTGAATTAGGAGAGCCGGCAGCCCCAGCAAAAAGTTTCTCTCTCAACAAGAGCCAAGGTGGCGCAGTGGTTAAATGCAGCACTGCAGGCTACTTCAGCTGACTGCAGTTCTGCAGTTCGGCGGTTCAAATCTCACCGGCTCAGGGTTGACTCAGCCTTCCATCCTTCCGAGGTGGGTAAAATGAGGACCCGGATTGTTGTTGGGGGCAATATGCTGACTCTGTAAACCGCTTAGAGAGGGCCGAAAGCCCTATGAAGCGGTATATAAGTCTAACTGCTATTGCTATTGCTATTTTCCTACATGAAAACGTACAAAAAGAAATTGTGGGAAAAAAGATTCAAAAAATGGTTGGATACCGGATAACACGTCTGTCTGGTAGGGGAGATGAATAGTTGTTTGCCACATCTATTCATCTCTGCCCCCTGCCTTTTATCCCCAGAGCTTAGGAGGGGCTTCGCTAGCAGCGGTGGCTCTTCCGTCCCAAGGACCGGCCCATAGATTTCCACTGCTCTCCTCTCCTCTGCCACATCTATTCATCTCTGCCCCCTGCCTTTTATCCCCAGAGCTAGGGTGGGGCTTCTTTAGCAGTGGTGGATCTTCCGTCCCAAGGACCGGCCCATAGATTTCCACTGTTCTCCTCTCCTCTGCCTTCTGTGCATCTGTGCATCAGGCACTGGACCCAGCTGTTCCTCCTCTTCCTCATCAGCCACCTCCAGGCCTGGGGGCTGTTGACTCTCCATCTGAGGGTTGATGGACAGCCCAGGCTCCGCCTTTGTCTCTCTCTCTCTGACGGTGCCATTCCCTCTTCCTCCTCGGAAGTCTCAGGTTGCCTTGATGCTGACCCTGACTCCCTTGCCTCCGCCTCATGCGATTGGAGGGGCCGGCGGCTGACAGGTCACAACAGCGGCAAAAGGGGATCACATGACCCCGGGACACTGCAACTGTCACAACTACAAGTCATTTTGATCATGTGACCACGGGGATGCCGCAAAGGCCGCAAGTTTGAAAAACGGTCGTAAGCCCCCTTTTTCCAGGGGTGTTGCAACTTCAAACGGTCGCTAAATGAACGGTTGTAAGTCGAGAACTGCCTGCATGGCCGCTATTAAGTGAATCATGCAGTTGTTAAGCGAATCTGGCTTCGCGCGTGGCTTGTTGGAAGTCAGCTGTGAGTGTTGCAAATGGCAGTCATGTGACCCAAGGAAATTGCAACCCCTGTACAGGCAGTCCTCAACTTACGACGGTTCATTTGGTGACATGCTCCAAGGTACAACGGCGCTGAAAAAAAGGGACTTAGGATCGTTTTTCACACTTACGACCGTTGTGGCATTCCCATGATCACGTGATTAAAATTCAGATGCCTGGCAACTGACTCAGACTTATGACGGTTGCAGTGTCCCAAGGGTCATGTCATCTCCTTTTGCGACCTCCTGACAAACTACGGTAAGCCCCCGGGGAAGCAGGATTCACTTAACAACCGGGCTGCTAACCTATCGCGTGCAGTGATTCACTTAACGACGGTGGCCAGGAAGGTTGTAAAAAATGCAGCAACGTCATAAAATGGGGCAAAACTGGCTACAATCGTCTCACTTAACAACAGAAATTCTGGTCCCAACACTGTAGCAACCTGAGATTTTGAAATGGTGCATCTGCCATGATTAGGGAAGGAGCAGAAATGTAGATTAGGAAGCTTTATGCAGATTTGTAAATTATAATAATTGCAATCAAGGCAAAAAAAAAAGAAGCTAAATTACTTTCTCCTTTAGCGTATTGGCTGAGGAGTCCCCAAATGCTATTTTTAATACGTTTGAAGCAGGGTTTTTAAAGGCTGCAATTCTGGCCACTTTCTCCTACAGTTGGCCCATACTGAATTCAGGATGATTACTTTTTTTTTTTAGTAAGCAGATGACATCCTTTATTAGGGACCTGGTGGCTCAGTGGATAAGTAGCAATAGCAGTTAGACTTATATACCGCTTCATAGGGCTTTCAGCCCTCTCTAAGCGGTTTACAGAGTCAGCATATCACCCCCACAGTCTGGGTCCTCATTTCACCCACCTCGGAAGGATGGAAGGCTGAGTCAACCTTGAACCGGTGAGATTAGAACCACTGAACTGCAGATAACAGTCAGCTGAAGTGGCCTGTAGTACTGCACCCTAACCACTGCGCCACCTTGGCTCTTCTTAGACACTGAGCTTGTCGATCAGAAAGGCCGGCAGTTCGACGATTCGAATCCCAGGCGCCACATAACAGAGTGAGTTCCCGTTACTTGTCCCAGCTTCTGCCAACCTAGCAGTTTGAAAGCGGGTTAAAAAATGCAATTAGGAAAATAGGAACCACCTTTGGTGGGAAGGTTACGCGGCCCTAGGGATTCGAACCACCGAACTGCCGACTTTCTGATCGACAAGCTCAGCATCTTAGCCGCTGAGCCACCGCGGCCCTCCTTCCAACCACTTTAACCTTTCCCTGCAAAGACTTTGACCATCCTCAAAGTCTTTGCAGTTGTCAGCCTCCTTTCGGTGCAGCCTTCAAGCTGCCCAAATGGCTTGTGTCAGCTTTCTTACTGACCTCTCTTTGGCTGTAACCCGAGTCGTATTTTATGTCTCTTGGTGTCATCCTGATCCGCCGTAGCTCAGAGTGAAAGGGTTTTGTCGTCAGCAGTAGAAAACACTTAAAGGAGGCCACCAGGGTTAAGAGAAGAAAGCAGAGAAAAAGGAAATTGCAGCAAGTTAAAATGGTGATTTTTTTTTCAACTGTCCGATGAATGCAAGAAAGGGATACTAAGAATAGAATAGAATAGAATAGAATGGAATGGAATGGAATGGTATGGAATGGAATGGAATGGAATGGAATGGAATGGAATGGAATAGAATAGAATAGAATAGAATAGAATAGAATAGAATAGAATAGAATAGAATAGAATAACAGAGTTGGAAGGGACCTTGAAGGTCTTCTAGTCTAACCCCCTGCTTAGGCAGGAAACCCTACACCACTCCAGACAAATGGTTATCCAACATCTTCTTAAAAACTTCCAGTGTTGGAGCATTCACAACTTCTGGAGGCAAGTTGTTCCACTGATTCATTGTTCTAACTATCAGGAAATTTCTCCTTAGTGGCTTCTCTCCTTGATTAGTTTCCACCCATTGCTTCTTGTTCTACCCACAGGTGCTTTGGAGAATAGTTTGACTCCCTCTTCTTTGTGGCAGCTCCTGAGATATTGGAAGACTGCTATCATGTTTCCCCTAGTCCTCCTTTTCATTAAAATAGACATACCCAGTTCCTGCAACCGTTCTTCATATGTTTTAGCCTCCAGTCCCCTAATCCTCTTTGTTGCTCTTCTCTGCACTCTTTCTAGAGCCTCAACATCTTTCTTACATCGTGGTGAACAAAACTGGATGCAAATATTCCAAGTGTGGCCTTCCCAAGGCATTATAAAGTGGTATCAACACTTCATGTGATCTTGATTCTATGTTTATGCAGCCTAGAACTGGCTTTTTTGGCAGCTGCTGCAAACAGCTGGCTCCAATTTAAATGGTTGTCCACTAGGACTCCAAAATCCCTCTCATAGTTACTACTATTGAGCCAGGTATCACCTATGCTGTACCTGTGCATTTCGGTTTTCTTGCCGAAATGTAGAACCTTGCAAGAGGCGAAGATTAAGACATGATGGTTAAGGAGGAAAAACGTTAATAGAAGGGAGGAGTAATTATAGGGTAAATATTAGTAAATATATACAATAAGGTAGGCCAGTAGATGGGAATGTGAAAGTAGGGAATTTAATAATATTACTAATTTTGATAGTAACTCAAATTATTTTGGGAATTTTAAATGCTAATGATTGGGAACAGGGAATTTGAGAGATGCTTCCGGGAACGAAGAAATATGGTAAACAACTGGCGTAATTGTAAGAGAGCAGAAACATACGGCGTATAGTGATGTTATTTATGCGTCAAAATTGAATAAGAAATGATAAAGAATTATGTGAAGAGAATAATACTGTTGAAGTTGGAATAACAAAGCTATGGAGAAAAACGACTAATTTGCAAAGATGAATTCATAGTACTCAGTTGAAGACATAAATAAAAGATGTGGAGCAATGGTATTTAAGCTTAAATGAACTAATGGAAGAAGATAAAGGATTATACAAAAGAGACAATATTTGTGGGAAGGTTAGCATATATTGGATTTAGGATTAGGAATGTGATGTTTAAGATGTGACCCAGTCAACACATGGTCCATAAAGCACATATGGTGGAAAAAAGAAAAAAATGTAATAAAACTTGTTTTAAAAAAGAAAAGAGAGTTACCAAATGTCACCAGATCTGTGGCTCAAGGTGAAGTCAATAATTAGTTCCTTCTTATTCGATCTCTCAACTCCTCGGGTTTTAACCACCATCGTTTTGAAATGGTACAGAAACATTTCTGAAATGGTACGGAGAGAATCACCTGGTCATATGACCATTGGTAGTCATGTGACCAGGCGGGCAACAAGCAGGAACCTCACAGAGTCACAGAGAGCTCAAAAACCAACTATCACACTTTACACAAGAATAACACAAAAGCTACACAACGGACTCACACACAAGGCAGAAGCAGCTGGACTTCACACAAAACGGCCCCTGCAACAAGCAGGAACCTCACAGAGTCACAGAGAGCTCAAAAACCAACTATCACACTTTACACAAGAATAACACAAAAGCTACACAGCGGACTCACACACAAGGCAAAAACAGCTGGACTTCAGACACACACAAACACACAAACACACACACGTTTCCAGCCATTGCGCTGCGCAGCTGATTGTCACAGCTGATCATCAGAACCTTTTTTTTTTTAACATTTTGCCCAAACTGGTAGTTAAAAAAAATGCTTTAAGAAAGTTTTTTTTAAAAGTTCCGACGATCAGCTGTGCAATTTATTTATTTATTTGAAGCTTTTGTATGCCGCCCAATTCCAAAGGACTCCGGGCGGCTTACAAGAAAATATAAAAAAACACATAACAACAATACAATTTAAAACAGCAGTCATCCCTCGTAAATTCATTCTAGTCGGGGCCGGACCTCAACAGTGAGGTCAACAACCCCAGGCCTGCCGGAACAGCCAAGTTTTTACAGTTTTCCTGAAGGCCATCAGAGTGGGTATGGTCTGGATTTCCGAGGGGAGTTGGTTCCAAAGAGTCGGAGCAGCCACCGAGAAGGCTCTCCTCCGAGGGCCCGCCAGCCGACATTGTTTGGCCAATGGCACCCGAAGGAGGCCCAATCTATGGGATCTTACTGGCTGCTGGGAGGTATGTGGCAGTAGGCGGTCTCGAAGGTATCCTGGCCCTAAGCCATGTAGGGCTTTACAGGTAATAACTAACACCTTGAATTGAGTCCGGAGACCAATAGGTAGCCAGTGCAGCTCACGGAGGACAGGTGTAACGTGTGTTAGAAGGTGACTCTAGAAGTTGTGGGTGCTCCATCACTGGAGGTTTCAAAGAGGAGCTTGGACAGCCATTTATCTTGAACGCTGTAGGATCTCCTGCCCAAATAGGGGGTTGGACTAGAAGACCTCCAAGGTCCCTTCCAACTCTGTTATTCTGGGGTGGGGTTTTTGTGTGTGTGTTAGAAGGTGAATGGTTGGTACACATTCATTTTCCCTATCCATGTAGTCAACCTTGAGCCGGTGGGAATCGAACTGCTGGCAGCTAGCAGTCAGCCGAATTAGCCTGCGATACAGCGTTCTGACAACTGCGCCACCACAGCTCTTAAGGCTTCCTTTGCTTGGTCAGTAAAGCAAATTCCAGAAACTAAAACTGCTTTAAGTTTATTTAACTAAAGTGCCCCATACGGGTGATCTAAGAATGCCCCCAAATTTACTTTCTATCTTGTACGAAACGGAAACCCGCTGATTTATATTATCTTGTCTTCTAATATGCTTTACTGCTACTCTGAAGTTCCCTTGCAGGCAAGAAGCAAATGGTACTATTTGCAGCTGAAGCACTGAGCTGCAACCATCCCCGTTTTTATTTCCTAAGAGTTCACGGGAAGGTTACTCAAGGCCCAGAGGGGCAGCTGGAAATACACAGGAAGCGTGAGGTTGGTGCTTCTCTTTGCAGCATGAATCCCTCGGCCTCCTTTTTTAATGAAAAGGGTTTTAAAATAAAAATAAAATCTGGCGAAGATTGCAGACCCCGAAGTCATGGCCAATGAGATAAGTGGAGACACCGAACTTTTGCTTAACGTCAATCGGTGGGTATTCCGTTTTGTACAAGGTGGAAAGTAAATCTGGGGCATTCTTTATAGATAGATAGATAGATAGATAGATAGATAGATAGATAGATAGATAGATAGATAGATGATAGATAGATAGATAGATAGATAGATAGATAGATAGATGATAGATAGATAGATAGATAGATGATAGATAGATAGATAGATAGATAGATAGATAGATAGATAGATAGATAGATAGATGATAGATAGATAGATAGATAGATAGATAGATAGATAGATAGATAGATAGATAGATAGATAGATAGATAGTTTATTTAACTAAAGTGTCCCATATGGGTGATCTAAGAATGCCCCCAAATTTATTTTCTATCTTGTACGAAACGGAAACCCGCTGATTTATATTATCTTGTCTTATAATATGCTAATATTATAATATATATTATTTTCAAAACAAACATACAAATTCTCCTTCTTTACATACTGTAGAAAGTGTATCAGCTGGTTATTCTATTCTATTCTATTCTATTCTCTATTATTCTATTCTCTATTATTCTATTCTATTCTCTATTATTCTATTCTCTATTATTCTATTCTATTCCATTCCATTCCATTACATGTTTTCTTCTTTTCTTTTCTGTTTTGTTCCGTTCCGTTTCATTCCATTCCATATTTTCTATTCTATTCTATTCTATTCTATTCTATTCTATTCTATTCTATTCTATTCTATTCTATTCTCTATTATTCTATTCTCTATTATTCTATTCTATTCTCTATTATTCTATTCTATTCTCTATTATTCTATTCTCTATTATTCTATTCTCTATTATTCTATTCTCTATTATTCTATTCCATTCCATTCCATATTTTCTATTCTATTCCATTCCATTCCATTCTACTCTATTCTATGATATCTACGATACTCTGTTCCATCCCTTATTCTATTCTATTCTATTCTATTCTAATCTATTCCATTCCATTCTAGTATATGGAGTACTGTACCGTCATATAGCCATCAATATATGAGAAAAGGGGAGGAAGGATCCTTTGCGCAACTCATGTGCCTCCGAGGGGCATAAATCTAAACAATTGATTAATTAACAGAAAGCTGGACCCAGGATCAATAATGCTTAGATGTGACCCATTGCAATCAATGGCACTTAAGTAGGCATAATTAAGTGGTCCTGTCAGTTTCACTGGCCCTCCTGTAAGTAAAGGGAAGTCTCAATTCATCTGGAGAAGAAGCCAATATTTTCACAAGCTCCTGTTTGACTTCCAGTATTTGAGGGGCTGCCACAAAGATTAGAGGTTTTCAAAATAGACTGGCCTCAATCAGTGGTGGGATTCTTTTTTTCCCCACTACCGGTTCTGTGGGCGTGGCTTTGTGGGTGTGGCTTTGTGGTGGGCGTGGCAGGGGGAGGGCTAGTCTAGTGAAAAGAGAAGGACCAGAGGAGACATGATAGCAGTCTTCTAATATTTGAGGGGCTGCCACAGAGAGAGGGGGGGGTTTCAAACTATTTTGCAAGGCACCCGAAGGCCAGACAAGGAAGAATGGCTGGAAACTGACCAAGGAGAGATTCAACCTAGAAATAAGAAAGAACTTTCTGACAGTGAAAACTCATGGAACAGAAGTTGCCTTCGGAAGTTTGGGAGCTTCATCACTGGAGGCTTTCAAGAAGAGACTGGACTCCCATCTGTCAGAAATGGTGTAGGTTCTCCTGCTTGGATGGGGGGTTGGATTAGATGACCTACAAGGTCCTTTCCAACTCTGATAATTTGTTAAACCTTCGTCCCTTCCAGTTCTATTCTGAACTGAATGTTGGCTTCCTCCTTATACAATCCTAACTCAGGTGACCTGATCTTCTGATAGCAACTGGGTAGTGATCCAGTGCAGAGGTGGGGTTCCTACCAGCTCACACCTATTCGGTAGAACCGGTTCGTCAAATCTACCGAACCGGTTAGAAGAGGTTCCACCAGTGGACTCGGAAAGCAGGCCACACCTACAGAAGAGGGTCCAATTTTTTTTTAAACCCACCACTGGTCCTTGGATATGATTATTCTACACTATCATGCTCATATTTATAAAACTCAGCGCCTCTGTGAAAGGTAAGGATGACTACTGCGTTTGTGGTGCAATCAGAACATTGCGTGTGTTGAAGTTGTTTTAACGCAAACCAAAGATGCCTTTTAAAAAACAAGTTTACATCATATTCTTATGCATGCCAGCGCTGTGTGTGAGGTAATTTAAGGTGCTTCGGACAAGTGTCGCCAGCATCTTCATATCCGGTCACATGGGTGGCAAGCCACTCCCATCCGGTCACATGGGTGGCAAGCCACTCCCACAAAGGAGGCCACACCCACAGAGTAGGTTCGAACAATTTTTGAAACCCACCACTGATCCAGTGGTTCCATCCCATTGTTTCCATTGAGAAAAAGCCTTGGGTGGGCTTTGCAAGATAGACAATCTCATCAGGAAAAATACTAGGTGAGGACAGCCCATCAGCAAATCCTTCAAATCTCCTTTGGTGGCATTCGTGTGACCTCGGGGAGGCTCTCTGTGCAGGCTGATTTGCGGCTAACAAGAAGAAATAGTTACATCTAAGAGGTTCGGTGGCTGTAATTGATTTCTCTCTTGAATATTTAAAGGCTAAAGAGATTGAACAAGCACCAGTAGATTGAGAACACAACCTCAACTTAGTAGAGCTGTGGTTTTTTTTTAACCTTGGAAACTTGAAGATGTGTGGACTTTGCTAAAATATTCATGGCCGGGAGAGACATGGGAACAAGGTCAGCCAATGAACAGGCATAGCAACTAAGTCAGCCAATGGGAGCTTAAACAGATCGGAGTCTGTGGTGAGAATTGAAACAGAAACTTAACCAGTCTGCTGCTCTGAGAAGTAAACTAGCAGTCTGTCTGGGCTTGTCTGGTGATATGAAACTAACTGCTTGTTTTTGCCTGTAACTCTTCTGCCTTGTGTTTCCTTGGAAGAACCACCTGTTGGTATTGTACATTTATAGCAATAGCAGTTAGACTTATATACCGCTTCATAGGGCTTTCAGCCCTCTCTAAGCGGTTTACAGAGTCAGCATATCGCCCCCAACAACAATCCGGGTCCTCATTTTACCCACCTCGGAAGGAGGGAAGGCTGAGTCAACCCTGAGCCGGTGAGATTTGAACAGCCGAACTGCAGAACTGCAGTCAACTGAGTCGGCCATGCCCACCCAGTCACATGACTACCGAGCCCCACTTACCCAGATGGTTATTAGGGCAGAGAACCAGTTGTTAAATTATTTGAATCCCACCACTGAGATGGGTGATAGTAATGTTTCCCCCTGTCTGAGCAACGCAGAGACCTTCTCCCTGTTGCAGCTTTGATGCACACTGCAAAAACAATTTGGAAAAAATAATAATAATAAAAAAAAGCTATAACGAAAGCTTAGGATGAACTTTGATTTCCTTGTGTTCCCGTAGGGTATCATTTCAAGCCGAGATACATCTTCCCTTCACAGAGTCTCTAAATAGAGACAGTGTGTAAATCACAATTGAAAGGAAAGCGGGTCTCTTTCTTGTGAGGCTAAGAATGAAATGAAACAGAAAGAGATGAAATATCAACACTTTAGCAAAATCTAGGTGTCAGCTCTTGAAAGGCAGAGAAGCTGTATTGAAGCTGCGGTGTTAAAGTGCGTTATGAATATTGTATGATCAAGGTCTTCATTTGAACACCTCAACTGATGAGCATATGCTGGATTCTCTCGCGACGGAAAAGCTCTATTGGCTTACTACGTGTGCATTCGTTTGTAATATTGGGGTATTACGAGGATATTTAGAGTTAACAGAGTTGGAAGGGACCTTGGAGGTCTTCTAGTCCAACCCTCTGCTTTGGCAGGAAACCCTACGCCACTTCAGACAAATGGTTTTCCAACATCTTCTGAAAAACCTCCAGCGATTGAAGGCAAGTTGTTCCACTGATTAATTGTGTTCACGGTTAGAAATTTCTCCTTAGTTCTAGGTTGCTTCTCTCCTTCATTACTTTCCATCCGTTGCTTCTTGTTCTGCCTTCAGGTGCTTTGGAGACTATCAGAGGGGGAAGAGATCTTGGAGGTCTTCTAGCCCGATCCCTTGAGACCCTGAAACATCCTAGACAAATGGCTGTCTAATGTCTTCTTCAAAATTTCCAGTGATGAAGCTCCCACAACTTCTGGAGGGAAGCTGTTCCACTGATTAATTGTTCTCACTGTCAGGAAATTTCTCCTTAGTTCTAAGTTGTTTTTCTCCTTGATGAGTTTCCACCCATTGCTTCTTGTCCTACCCTCAGGTGCTTTAGAAAATAGCTGGACTCCCTCTTCTTTGTGGCAGCCCCTGAGATAACAACTGTAGAAAGAAAGGTTGCAAAATGGGGACAAAATTTAGCCACTATCCCACTAAGCAAGAGAAATTTTGGGCTGAATCCTGATCGTAAGACGAGGATGACCACCTATATCAGCAAGTATTGGGATTCAACCACAAGACCGGCCAACGCAATGCTTACCGTCAACAAGACGACAGATAAAATATCCTTTTCCAATGATAGGGAATTTATTTTCCTTTAGGTCCTCTTCAAAATGCCAGCTGCTATTTGATTCCCATCATTTCTCGCCGGGGAAAGTCAATATTCACTGGGAAGAAACTGAAAGGCTAAGGTCATGTCAACAGTAGTGATTTATAACCTCATCAAGAGCCATCCCATCATGATTGAGACAAAATAACAGTAATGTAGAAGGGTTTTTTTAATGACCTGGATATTGGCTGAGTAACGCTACGGAGAAGACATAAGTCATTAGTTGGAAAGGACCTGAAACTATCCCTTGCATTGTTTTATCATCTTTGTTCGCAGTATTATTATTATTTTCTGTGTTACCATGTTTTGGCGTATTCATGGCTTATCTATCTATCTAACCCTCAAAGGCACCCTAAAATATTTGAAGGAGCTTAAATCTTCACTTGGACTGTCCAAGAAGGTTTATAGGCATTTGTGTCTACTGCAGATACAGTGTTAAGCCCCACCATGACAAACTTTTTCAGTTTGGACTTAGGAGGTTCAAAGAATGTGAAAAGAGGATTGCTAATTCTTTTATAGAGATTTTACACATTTAAAAGAGACAATTTTAAAAAGCTAAGAAAGAAACAAAACAAAAAAAACACATCCTCGCCTGCAGCCATCATTGAGATAAGCAGGGATTAACACCAGACAAATGTTCAGAAAACAGTAGTCTAATCAAGGTATTTCCAAAGGAAATAACGCACACCTGCGATCAACGATGGCAGGGCAAGCTATTGTAATATAAACAAGGAGCAACCCCTCACTCACATCCATGGATGATGTTACCCTGGTTGGGTCAAGCAAAGCCAACAACCAAGCTCAGAGTGGACCAAGGACTCCACGGTTCGACCCTCAATTCCGTCGATTCTTTTCTATTGGGATTGTTAATTATAAATACTTCGGATGGTGCTTCTGGATGATGCTTTCACGACCATGAAAATAGAAAAGAAATGAGAAAAAGGTAACAGAAGCCAGGAAACTTTGCACGCTGTGATGGAAGGGTGGGAGTAAGGACTAGATTATCTACGAGACCGTCTCCTGACACATACCTCCCGGCGTCCGATAAGATCTCACAGGATGGGCCTTCTCCGGGTGCCGCCGACTAGACAATGTGGCATTGGTGAGGTTCCTTAGGGCCCCAAGAGGAAGCAGTTGCTGGAGCTAAGCAGCCACCAGGAGAAAGAGTTGGCAAAACAGCTCAGTTCAAACTGGAACTGACCGAGAAGGAGGAGGCTCAGCAGAAGCACCTCACTGAGGACTAAGAACATAGGCTTTCCAAGCAGAGGGAAGACCTATGGGAGTGCAAGGCCAGGTGCCGGCGCCTGGAGGCTCAGCGGGCTGAGATGGTCAACCAGTTCCAGGTCATGATACAGCCCGACTGGAACGAAGCCTTCCAGCTCTTCACCACCAGCGGCCCTTCCCTCCAGCCTTCGCCCAAAGCCCCCCACCAGGAGGCTGAAGCAGACCCCAAGTTGGAATTTCTGCCCCCCCTCTGACCCACACAAAAAGACCCCAAAGGGGGAGACACTCTGCAGCAACACAAACGTTCATTGCACGTATCCGGCCCAGGGGAACGTACTATGAGGACCCCTGATTTAGTGCAATATAAAAAATGCAAATAATTTTTCTGCAGACCACTCAAATTTTGGGGGGGGACCACCAGTTGCCGACTGCTGCCTTAAACGGTAGACCAGAACTGGCTCCTGGCTCCATTGTGTTCTCCTGGCAAGCTTTGGAGCTGAAGTCCTATTTGCTGGCGTGCTGTTGTTATAAAAAGGCACTCTATTTTGATTTTAATGCCTGTTTTAACTTTGTTGTAGCTTTTAATTGCTTTATACACCACGGGTTTTTCCGTAGATTGCTAGGAAGGAGGGTTTTTATCCATTTGGGAGTCTCCCAGCTTCAGGGCATAAGGCAATTTAAGGCAAGCAAGCCACCAATAAATAAATAAATGGCCACCGCTTAATTGCCTTACAAAGGGAACAATAGCCAACTTTGTAAGGAAGGTGGAGCTGCCCCCGTCTTCCAACACAGCTTCTTAATTAGGACTTCAAGGGCTCAGTTTCCCCCGTGGAGAAATTCATACTTGGATATAATCACCTTCCACGTTCCTCCACGAGAAAGAAACTCCTTGATTTCTCCAATCCCTGCAGAGCTCATTTGTATTATTGGGAAGATCTCCAGCTAATCCTGAATCAACACTCCCATTCTCTCCATTATTAAACAGATAATAGCAGTCGCTCGGGGAGTTTTTTTTTTACAACCTCCAGAAGATATTTGTGGCTTGGGGTTCCAAGGATGTTCTACTTTGCAGCTGCTCGCCGCTCCACATATGGGTATTGCAAGGAGGTTTCGCTGAGCAGGCAGGATTTAATGGCAACGAAGGGAAACAGGGTGGAGGGAAATAGACCTGGGTTTTTCGCAAGGGAAATAGAGGAGAGGCAGAGGGCTCAGAAAATGAAAGAGAAGTTAGTTTCTGGGGCTGTTCTGTTCACCTGTGCAGGGAGTTAGCACCTGCGTACAAAAATGAAATATTTTAATAAATATTAAAAGGACAGAATATTTCTCTCAAACCTTTGTCAATGGGCCATTAAGGCCTGAGCCAGTCTATTTCTACATAATATTTCTACATAACAAAGATCTACCTCCTTCAGGCAGAGCCATAATAGGAATCCCAAAGCCCTTTCATTGCATCATCACCCAGGAAGAGTCAACCAAGCCTAGGACTCAGGATAGCTTACTGAGTTGCCCCTGCATGGCCCCATGGGACTCTGACAACCAATCAGAATACAAGCTCAAATTCAAAAGCCCAGAGAGGGCATAAAACCCAGGCACTCTCAGCATCTCTGCCCTCCCCCCCCCCGGACCTCAAACCATGTGGTCCTGTCCCTCATTAAACCATCTTTCCAAGCAGCCTCCATGTTTCCAGTGTCTTTCTCCCCACTTGGAACTGAACCCAGAAGGACGTTTCTTCCAACACCTGCTAAGAGATTGTTACGAGCTTTTGTAAGTTGTAGGAAGGCCTCCCCACTGATTAAAATATTCTTTATTCTTAATATTAAAAAAGAGGCAGGAGAGAATATTTCCCCTAAAGGAGAAATGGAGGAGGATGAGGACAACGACTTTGAGATCCTTGGTGTTGTCTGAACTTGTTTTGTTTAAAAAGAGATTTCATTCCTACAACCTAATCAAGGAACCACCAAGAAGACTTCCACCAACCCTGATAAGTCAAGCTGTTTAATATATATATATATATATATATATATATATATATATATATATATATATATATATATATATATATATATATATATATATATATATATATATATATATATATATATATATATATATATATATATATATATATATATATATATATATATATATATATATATATATATATATATATATATATATATATATATATATATATATATATATATATATATATATAAAGACAAGTACCACTCACTCATCATGAAATCTCCAGAACCATAAAGCCTACAAACTTGAAATTTGGCATGTATTGTATAAATCTTAGCTTCTAGGTGCTCACTAAGAAAGGATTTTTTTTAAATGACCATCAGATCATTAACATTTCTTATACAGTTATTAGCACGCTGTGATGCTAAGGAGTTCTACTCCCTCTCCCCACCTGAAAAAACTCTGTTCCAACTGCCAGTTGCCTCACATTCTGTTACTTCAGGTCAAACTGGCAGACATTTGACTCCTTCACTCAGGAGTGATCTGGGGCTCCTTACAGTACTAAATGTTGCCATCTCACCACAATTGCTACACCTTCCAGACCGTGACCCGACAAATGCACACATGACAAAAGCGCGCCAACAAAACCACAGCACAAAAACTGCGATGTCATGCATGCGCCCACAACAACATGCCAACAAAACCGCGCCCACAAAAGTGCGATTTTAGGGTAAGGGTTAGGTTCAGGGTTAGGGTTAGGGTTAGGGTTAGGGTTAGGGTTAGGTTTAGGACTCGCGGTTATCACTTGTTTTTTGAAGACGCGCTTTTGTTGGCATGCTGTTATCGGCGCGCTTCTTCGCTCATTCGTCAGCGCGATTTAGAACTCACGGTTTTCTCACCACGGTTTCGTCGGTGTGCTTTTGTCAAGCACGCATGTGTCGGTGAACCCTTCCAGACTCAAGGTGGCAGGAGCGATATTTCCCTCACGTGTTTTGATCACCAACCACCACTGAGCCATCCGATTGAACCAGATTTCTCTTGCATTGCCTGATCACATAGTTTTATTGCGAAGGATGGATGTCTAGTTAATATAATATAACTGAGAAATAAAACAGCGTATAAAAACTAAGAATAGAAATTGACAATTACATTAAGGGTTAAAATTTTCAAAATTGTAGAATAATGCTAATTAAACATCGGAAAGGGAGCAGAATTCTAAGTTGGCCATTTAGTGTTGGATTATTACCCGTGGGGAGGGGGTCTCAAGGGACTAGCCAGCCTCTTGGTTTTTGGGTCCTCTGTATCCCCCCCCCCACACGCAAGGCTAGAAAGCCACATTATGACACCTGTTGTGGCCCAGCAGGTGCCGTTGGAGCTGCCGCCAGACTCCGACAGCGAGGGGTCTTATGAGTCGGCCTTGGAGGAGGTGGAGGACCCTGGACAGGGTGATGACTCCGAGCAGGGCAAGGAGAGACTGGTTGACCACCAGGTGGTGTCGGAGCCTTGGATCAGAGGGAGTGCTCAGGAAAACACTTGTGAGTTGTTTCGGGATGCACGCCGTCGAAGGGCTACTCAGCAGCCAGAACAACCACGTAATTATAGGAGATGATTACGCTCAGCTGATGCTTATTAAGATCCTCTCCTGATTATAAAAGAGACTGCTTGTGCCATGCCCTTTTGCAGAAGTCAACGTTCACGTTAAGGACTAACAAGAAACAAACTTGGCAGGCTGGATTGCTGCCAGGGTTTGTGTGCATTGCTGCCAAGTTTTGTAGGACTTGCTGCCAGAGTGCTTATCTCTTTGTTCATGTGGCTTGCTGCCAGAGTGCTTATCTCTTTGTTCATGTGGCTTGCAGCCAACAAGAGTCTTGACTGATTAAAAGAAACATTCTCATTTACGTTGGTTTTGGCTTTCGTTCCTGGACAGAGAAGGGGGGGGGGGTTCAGAACAGACACCTATCTAGGTTTTGCTCACAAGAAGCTCATGAGGATGAAGTTTCTGTTCGAAGACCAGATTTGAAACTAGTCTGATTAAATTTCTGAGCTGACGTTGCAAAGTGAATTGGGAAGTCGGTACGAACGCAACTGGATGCCTCCAAACTAATTTCACAGTTGAAAAGGGCCGTGGGGGGGGGGGGGGCTTAAAGCAGAAATCCAATTTACCTTATCGTTTGGATTGCTGGATTAAACACCTTGAATCGGGGCCAATCCCCGCAGCCTGCCCAGGAACAGAAATGGAGGCCCTATTGGGGGAGAAAAAAATGGAACAAGTCTATCTGACAGTGGATTTGATTTCAATGCGCTCTTTTTCTTCGTTACTTTGCTTGATCCTCACCACTGTTGTACACTGTTGCTGTATCCTGCTCTAATGTTCCAAGAAGATATTGAAAAAAATCCATCCATTCTATGTGTCTTCAGGTTTACTTTCTGAGTATCAATTCAGGGTAGCTACAGTGATGGGAAATGTGTTAAGAAAGAGGAGAGGAGAGGAGAAGAGAGGAGAAGAGAAGAGAAGAGAAGAGAAGAGAAGAGAAGAGAAAGAGAAGAGAAGAGAAGAGAAGAGAAGAGAAGAGAAAATATGGAATGGAATGGAATAGGAGAGGAGAGAAGATATGGACTGGAATGGAATGGAATGGGAGAAGAGAAGAGAAGAGAAGAGAAGAGAAGAGAAGAGAAGAGAAGAGAAGAGAAGATATGGAGTGGAGTGAAATGGAATGGAATGGAATAGAAAAGGAGAAGGGAAAGGAAGGGAAGGGAAGGGAAGAGAAGAGAAGAGAAGAGAAGAGAAGAGAAGAGAAGAGAAAATATGGAATGGAATAGGAGAGGAGATGGGAAGGGAAAAGAAAAGAAAATATGGATGAAATGGAAGGGAAGGGAAGGGAATGGAAGAGAAGAGAAGAGAAGAGAAGAGAAGAGAAGAGAAGAGAAGAGAAGAGAAAATATGGAATGGAATGGAATGGAATAGGAGAGGAGAGAAGATATGAACTGGACTGGAATGGAATAGGAGAGGAGAAGAGAAGGGAAGGGAAGGGAAGGGAAGGGAAGGGAAGGGAAGAGAAGAGAAGAGAAGAGAAGAGAAGAGAAGAGAAGAGAAAATATGGAATGGAATGGAATGGAATGGAATAGGAGAGGAGAGAAGATATGAACTGGACTGGAATGGAATGGGAGAGGAGAAGAGAAGGGAAGGGAAGGGAAGGGAAGGGAAGAGAAGAGAAGAGAAGAGAAGAGAAGAGAAGAGAAGAGAAGAGAAGAGAAGAGAAGAGAAGAGAAGAGAAAATATGGAATGGAATGGAATAGGAGGAGAGAAGAGGAGAGAAGATATGGACTGGAATGGAATGGAATGGGAGAGGAGAAGAGAAGAGAAGGAACGAAGGGGAAGGGGAAGGGGAGGGGGAGGGGGAGGGGGAGGGGGAGGGAAGGGAAGGAATACAGGATACAGGATACAGAATAATGGGGTTGGAAGGTATCAGAGTTTGGTGCATAAGAAATCAAGTCCAGAAAACACACACAGATAACTGATTCAGCTGGGTTCATTTATTAACCTCTTTATATACATAAGACTAGATCTGTAATGCAAACCTATGGCTCGCGTGCCAGACACAGAGCCCTCTCTATGGGCACATGTGCACATGTGCTGTCGCCAGCTGCTCTTCTGGTTTAAAAAAACAGGCAATTTGGGGGGGGGGTGTTTTTGGCCCTTTGGGGGGGGCTGTTTTCAGGCCGAAAAATGGCCTGAAAATGCCCCCCCAAAACAGCTTGAAAAAAGTCCAAAAATGATCAAAAATGAGCATATGCGCACTGGCCAGCTAGTCTTTGAGTTTCCGGCACTGTGTCATGTGCACAGGGTCACACAAACACAGATGCTTCAGTTTAGCACTCAGTGCCAAAAAAGGTTCACCATCACTGGACTAGTTGAATAAATGTACACTACCAACAGGTGATTCTTCCAAGTAAACCCAAGGCAGGAGAATTACAGGCAAACAAAAGCAGTTAGTTTCATTTCAGCAGACAAGCCCCAGCAGACTGCTAGTTTACTTCTCAGAGCAGCAGACTGGTTAAGTTTCTGTTTCAATTCTCTGGACTCGCTCGATTGTATGAATGTCCGATATGCAGTGTGGGTTCCAGACAGATGAGCTGTATCCGAGAATTGGTCTAGCCAAGGTTTTGTATGCTCCGGTCAGTAGTACAGTGTTACCAGAGAACTCACCGTCACTCTCTCAGTTCCCAGCCTGGTGGCTTTAACCGCTAGACCAACCTGCCTCTCACGCTAGGTGCACAGAAGGAAGGAGGGCAGAGAATCGGAAAAAGTTGGGAAAAGCGTGTGCCAGGCAACAAACCTCTCGCTGGCCCCCTGCCAGACAATTGGGAGCGCTAATTGCAAGCTACAAATTGCCAATGCATGCACTAACAAATTGTGTTCTGTAATTTCACAAATGACTAATTGTTATGATAAAGTGTGAATTAATGGGGGAAATAAGTTTGACAGCCCCTTATGCGATTCCGATAGATGATGTCTGCAAGATAGTCCCTTCAAATCCACGGTTCCCCACAGTGGCTGCTGGGTCTCCTTGGAGGCATCCAAGGTGATCGGGGATCATTCCAGATGTCTAGTTAGGGAACTAGCTGGGGCATCATTTTTTGGAGCTTTTATGTTTGGTGGGTTTAAATGTTTCCTGGTGGCATCCCCATAAATCTATCTCTTTTTTTCAGAAGGCCTCTTTGTAATGTGCATTAATGTATAAAAATAAGCAGGAGATCCACCCACTCCCTTTACGTCTGTCCATCATCTTCCTCTCTCTCTCCCCATCTACACACCTAGCTATCTGTCGCTATCTTTCTGTCTTTCTGTCTTTCTCTCTGTCTGTCTGTCTATCCATCTATCCGTCTATCCGTCTATCCGTCTATCCGTCTATCCGTCTATCTGTCTATCCGTCCATCCGTCCATCCATCTAGCTTTATCTATCTATCTATCTATCTATCTATCTATCTATCTATCTATCTATCTATCTATCTATCTATCTATCTATCTATATCTATCTATCTATCATCCATCCATATCTGTCTGTCTGTCCGTCCATCCATCCATCCATCCATACCTTCCGCGCAGCCCTCAAGATCTGGCTCTCCCAGCAGGCCTGGGGATAGGTTCCCAATTCACCCGCCCGAGTGTTTGATTGCTGAACGAAAGTTGTGTTTTATTACTTTTCTTTGTTCACATTTTGTTTTGTTTTTTGATACTGCACCCCCCTCCCTTGTGATTGTAAGCCGCCCTGAGTCCCCTCAGGGAAAAGGGCGGCCTATAAATTTTAATAAATGTTTAAATGTTTAAAATCCATCCATCTAGCTTTATCTATCTATCTATCTATCTATCTATCTATCTATCTATCTATCTATCTATCTATCTATCTATCTATCTATCATCTATCTATCTATCTATCTATCTATCTATCTATCTATCTATCTATCTATCTATCTATCATCCATCCATCCATATCTGTCTGTCCGTCCATCCATCCATCCATCCATCCATCCATCCATCCATCCATCCATCCGTCCATCTAGCTTTATCTATCTATCTATCTATCTATCTATCTATCTATCTATCTATCTATCTATCTATCTATCATCCATCCATATCTGTCTGTCTGTCCGTCCGTCCGTCCATCCATCCGTCCGTCCGTCCATCTAGCTTTATCTCTCTCTCTCTCTCTCTCTCTCTCTCTCTATCTATCTATCTATCTATCTATCTATCTATCTATCATCCATCCATATCTGTCTGTCCATCCATCCATCCATCCATCCATCTCTCTCTCTCCCTCCCTCCCTCCCTCTCTCTCTCCAGTTACTTTTAAAGTAATAAAGGCAGGATAAACATCTAATGAATAAATAACATAAACAATACTCCTCTGATCCAGTTCACCTACTACCAAAGGACGGGTGAAGAGTCAGGAGACCGCCTCCTGCCAATTACCTCCCATAGACCCATCAGATTGCACAGACTAGGCCTCCTCCGGATGCCATCTGCCAGCCAATGTCGGCTGGCGACTCCCCGGGGGAGAGCCTTCTCTGTTGCAGCTCCAGCCGTCTGGAACGAGCTCCCCATGGAGATCCGGACCCTTACTACCCTCCCGGCCTTCCGCAAAGCCATGAAGACCTAGCAATAGCAATAGCAATAGCAGTTAGACTTATATACCGCTTCATAGGGCTTTCAGCGCTCTCTAAGCGGTTTACAAAGTCAGCATATTGCCCCCAACAACAATCCGGGTCCTCATTTCACCCATCTCGGAAGGATGGAAGGCTGAGTCAACCTTGAGCCGGTGAGATTTGAACCGCTGAACTGCTGATCTAGCAGTCAGCTGAAGTGGCCTGCAGTACTGCACTCTACCCACTGCGCCACCTCGGCTGCTCCGGCAGGCTGGGGGGCTGTTGAAATAGTCAGCCCCACGGGAACTATGAATGTTGTGTATTTTAAATTGTTGTTTGTCTATTTGTCTATTTATCCCCTTCCTTTGTTTATTGTAAGCTGCCCGGAGTCCTTCGGGAGTGGGCGGCATACAAGACCAATAAATTCAATTCAATTCAATTCCACCATTTGTGATCACTTTCATGTTCTCAAAACTTTGTTTTTATATTGCGTGATTTCCTTAAGGGACGAAGAAGATATAATGTCCCAGTTATTCCTGAATAAAATTCCCAGAAATTCCCAGGATGATGAAGAATCGAAGTGAAAATTGAATTCAGCAATAATACAGAATATAGAATAATGGAAATGGCAGGGACATCTAGAGGTCTCCAAGTGAAAACTCGCTGCTCGAGCAGGAGACCCCTGCTGGGTGAGGAATTCTGGGAGTTGAAGTCCAGAAGTCTTAAAGTCGCCAAGGTTGGAGACTCTTGAGGAATTCTGGGAGTTGAAGTCCAGAAGTATTAAAGTCGCCAAGTTTGGGGACTCCTGAGGAATTCTGGGAGTTGAAGTCCAGAAGTCTTAAAGTCACCAAGTTTGGAGACTCCTGAGGAATTCTGGGAGTTGAAGTCCAGAAGTCTTAAAGTCGCCAAGGTTGGAGACCCCTGCCTTATACAATTTCAGATAAATTTCAAATAAATATGAAAGTTTTTTGTTCGTGATATACTGTGATTAGTTGAGATCTTCCACCTTGGCTTGGAAACAGCATCCTCCTGACTGCTAGAAGCGATTTGTTTTTTATCTGTTAATGCTGGGAATTCAAACTGAGCCATTTTATATGATTATCTCATACTCTTGTCTCTCTATGAGGTAATTTGCCCCGGAGAAGAAAAAACATTTAGAATTCTGCACTGCATTAGTTTGTTGTTAATTAATGTCAATTAATTAACATTAATTTGTTGTTGTTAAGGATTGTGTAACATTATAATGAATGTTCACGAAATGTTGGAACAGTTTTTGTTTGCATATATGCCTTTGGTTAATTTTGTTTCTTTTCCATTTTTGCCCATAACGATACAACTTTGTATAAAGCCAATACAAGCATTTCACCAAATCTTTGTTTTGTTTAAATAATCATAGATCTATATCAAAACTGGAAGCTCTTTAGAAGTCATATAAGAAAGAAAGAAAGAAAGAAAGAAAGAAAGAAAGAAAGAAAGAAAAAGAAAGAAGGAAGGAAGGAAGGAAGGAAGGAAGGAAGGAAGGAAGGGGGAAGGAGGGAGGGACGAAGATGGACAGACACAGACAAACAGACAGACAGACTGTGGAAGGAAGGAAGAGTGGAAAGAGGGAAGGAAGGAGAGAGAAGGAAGGAGATAGGGAAGGAAGGAAGGAAGGAGAGAGGGACGGAAGAATGGAGGGAAGGAATGAATGAGAGAAGGAATGAAAGAAATGAGAGGGGAAGAGAAAGAAAGAAAATGAAAAAGAAAGAAAGAAAGAAAGAAAGAAAGAAAGGGGTAGGGAGGGAGGGAGAAAGACAGACAGACAGACACTGGAAGGAAGGAAGACTGTGGAAGGGGGGAGGAAGGAAGAAGAGAGGGAGGGAAGGAAGAAAAAGAGAGAGGGGAAGAGAAAGAAAGAGGGAAAGAAAGAAAAAGAAAGAAAGAAAGAAAGAAAGAAAGAAAGGGGGAGGGAGGGAGGAAGGCAGAAAGAAAGACAGACCGACCGACAGACAGACAGACAGTGGAAGGAAGGAAGACTGGAAGGAGGGAAGAAAGGAAGGAACAAGAGAGAAGTGAGACATTTGCTAAGTGAGTTTTGCCTCACTTTATGACCTTGTGTGACATGGTTCTTAAGTGAATTACCATAGCTATTAATAACACAGTTGTTGAATGAATTTAGCTTCCCCATTGACTTCCAATGAATCTGGATTCCCCATTGAATCTGTCTCCACCCATTGGCTTGTCGAAAGATCGCGTGAGGGGACCACATCATCCTGGGATCCTGCAACCGTCATAAGTACATGCCAGTTGCCAAGCATCTAAATTTTGATCACATGACTATGGAGATGCTGCAACGGTTGTGTGAAAAATGGCCGTAAGTCATTTTTTGCAGTCCCGCTGCAACTTTGAACAGTCACTAAAAGGAACTGTAGTAAACTGAGAACTACCGTAGCTTTCGGCGTATAAGACGCACCAAAGTTTTGAAGAGGCAAATTAAATAAAAAGTTTTGGCACTCTGCCAAAAATGGGCTTGTATTTTTCAAAAAAAGGGCATGAATAGCCTTTAGGAGGCTTGTAGAGTGCTCTGGGGGGGGGGAGCAAAAAATGGCCCATTTTTTGTGAAAACGGGCCTGATTTTTATCCCAAAAAGGTCATGGATAGCCTTTTGGAGGCTTACAGGTGGGGGGGAGGGCAAAATGACAGAAAAACAGACTGTTTTTTGCTCATTTCTGCTCTCCCCAGTCCCCAGGAGCTCTCTGGAAGTCTCCTAAAGACTATGCACGGCCATTTTGGTGAAGGAGGTAGGGTTTCGGGAGGCAAAAAAATGCTGTATTCAGTGTATAAGATGCATCCAGATTTTCAGCCTCTTTTTTTGAGGGAAAAGGTGCGTCTTATACTCCAAACAATACGGTACCTGCATTGCATTGCAATTTTAATTTTTTCCTGGATTTGCAGCAGGAGCCATTGCAATCCATTGCAATTTTAATTCATTCTGATTTTGCTCCAAACACAATTGCATGGCATGGCATGGCAATCTGTAATTTATTTATTTCAGGGCTCTGGGAATCCTGTTTGCGATAGGACGGGTGTGATCACCTCCAATCCCTTTTAGGAATGGCACAATGACAGGGGCACTGATTCACGACAAGGCCCAGTGCTTCTGTGTTTGATTCCCCAACTTCAGATAAAAAGAGAGAGCAAAACATCTGCGTCCCATTTTTTTTTCCTTCTGTCCCTGCTTCCCTTCGGGCCGGCGGAATAAAGAGACAGCTTGAATAAAACTTGTCGTTGTGAGCCGGGAAACGGAAAATGTTTCACGATGTCAAATGCTTAAACTGCCCCCCTCCAACCCCCGAGGATTCATCTATACCACAGCGGCCGATGGGCGAGGCTTTTGCAAAAGCCAGATTGCCTATTGTGTTCAGGCAACGTTCTGTCCCAATTCTATAATCTCCTGTTCACCAGAAGACATTTAACAAAGGATAAGCAAATACGCCGATTTTATGACTAGGGATGGGGGTGAATTCAAACCCTAAGAGTCAAGCTGTCAATTCGAGAGATGGATCTCAATCATCGCTGCATTACTATCCATCTATTTGTCTTCTCGATCGCCTGGATGTCAGTCAATCAATCGGAATAGAGCTGGGAGGGACCTTGGAGGTCTTCTAGTCCAACCCCCTGCTCAAGCAGGAGCCCCTAAACCATTTCAGACAAGTGGCTGTCCAGTCTCTTCTTAAAAAACCTACAGTGATGAAGCACCCACAACTGTACTTATATCTTTGATTTCTTTTTTTTCCTGCCTAAGCTTAACACGTTGCTTTTTCCCCACATTACATTTCATTTTATTGGACGGGGCCTATTGTTCAAGTCCGAACATATCCATGTAAGCATTTATAGGTATACTAGCCAATAACCTGGCATTGCCCGAGTATTTATTTATAGGAGGAAAATGTCTGGACCAAATGTAATTTCTAATGTTGGATTTCCCCCTTACCAGAGGGAGCCCCCTTGGGGAGTACTCTGAAGCCGTTACCATGGCAACTCCACTGCGCTGCACAGTAGAAGCCATTTTACAGCAGTACAGTGGAAGCCATTTTAAGGCACAACAGGCTGTATCTTAACAGAACACACACACCCCGAGGGGTGTTAGGGGTGTTTTACTACCACAGTATTTGTTTCCAGAGAGTAAGTAATCTGTGTACCAAGTCAGTTCGGCCCAAATCAGCTGAACCGTTAGTAGCGGCAAGCAGGAGGCTCTGCCCACCCGCCCAGACAACCCATCTCTGATATAGATAGATTTATCCATACAAAATCCTTCCATTCTCCACCATTCAGTCAGAACTGAAGAAGCTTCTCGGATGAGGAGGAAAATGTCTTTGAGGGGGAAAAATAAAGAAAGTCCTGTTGCCTTTTGAAAAAAAAAAAAAAGCACCTTTGGAATAATTGCCTGGATATTTTTCCTCTTGTAAACAGAGGGAACAGCACAGAGGTGAGCCCTTGTTGCCACATGCAAAGTTGGCTTAATTGTATGTTACATTTTCCATCGCAACACTGAGTGAGAGAGAGAGAGAGGAGTGTAAATCAAACCCCGGAATAATATGAACTGCATAGCCTGTTGGCTTTACAAATCTCACTGCAATTTTCATGTGCTCAAGGAGCTTTAAATGGGGCAGTTAATCAGTCTGCCAACCATGGCCACCTACTTCGGGGAATGAGTTATGCCTTCCTGCAGATTCATAGGAAATAAACAGTTACAAGGTTTTGATTTGGCTAGAATTAATTTTACCCTTTAAAAAAAGAAGAACTCAGTTTGCATTCCTATTTATTTGTTTGTTTGTTTGTTTTGCACTATTTTTTTTTTGCAAATAACTCAAGACAACAAACATCTCTAAAACACCTTTCTACTGTTTTCCCCAGAACAACAATCTTACAAGGTGGGTTGGACTCAGAGAGAAAGATAGGGACTTAGCTCAGTCTTACCCAGGTGGCTTTTATGCCTAAAATGGACCTAGAAACCACAGTCTCCTGGTGATTGGCTCAAATTCACTCAGCCAGTTTTATTTATTTTCATTTATTTCATTTATTATTTTTATTTATTTTTATTTATTTATTTTTATTTATTTTTATTTATTTTTATTTATTTTTATTTATTTTTATTTATTTTTATTTTTATTTATTTTTATTTATTTTTATTTATTTTTATTTATTTTTATTTATTTTTATTTATTTTTATTTATTTTTATTTATTTTTATTTATTTTTATTTATTTTTATTTATTTTTATTTGTTTTTATTTGTTTTTATTTATTTATTTATTTTTATTTATTTTTATTTATTTATTTTATTTGTTATTTTTATTTGTTATTTTTATTTATTTTTATTTATTTTATTTTTATTTATTTATATTTATTTTTATTTATTTTATTTTTATTTATTTTGTTAGTAAGTTTGTCACTCATGTATAAGATAACAGATGTAAGTATAAACATGATTGTGCATACAGTAAATGGGTACGAATAAATGGAGACAGTAGAACGGGGGAGGTAGGCACATTGGTGCACTTATGCATGCCCCTTACGGACCTCTTAGGAATGGGGTGAGGCCAACAGTAGACAGCTTAAGGTTAAAGTTATGGAGGTTTGAAGATGTAACAACAGAATCAGGTAGTGCACGCTTGGTTGACCACTCTGTTGCTGAAGTCGTATTTTCTGCAAGCGAGTTTGGAGCGGTTGACCTTGAGTTTGTATCTATTGTTTGCCTGTGTATTGTTGTGGTTGAAGCTGAAGTAGTCATTGACAAGTAGGATGTTGTAGCAGATAATTTTGAGTACTATGCTTAGGTCAGACTGTAGGGGGCGTAGTTCTAGGTTGTCCAAGCCCAAAATTTTTTAGCCTGGTGGCATAAGGGATTCTGTTGCAAGTTCTCATGGGTAAGGTAAGGCTAGAACTCACTGTCTCTTGGTGATTGTCCCAAAGTCACCCAGCTGATTTCCATGCCTAAATTGGGACTAGAACTCATCCTCTCCTGGGATTGGCCCAAATTCATGTAGTTTTCACGCCTAACACAAAACTAGAATTCACTATCTCCTGGTGATTGGGCCAAAGTCTCCAAAGCCAGCTTTCATATGTAAGGTTGGACTAGAACTCACAATCTCCTGACCCAAAGTCACCCAGCTGATTTTCATGCCTAAATGGAGACTAGAACTCCTTGTCTCCTAGTGACTGGTCCTAAGTCACCTAGTTGGCTTTCAAGGTGAGAGTAGAACTCATCCTCTCCATGGATTGGCTCAAAGTAACTTGTTTTCGCACCGACCATATTTTTCGGAGTATAAGATGCACCGGAGTATAAGATGCACCAAGGTTTTGAAGAGACATTTTTTTTTTTTTTAAAAAAAAGGTTTTGCACTCTGCAAACCTCCCAAAAACGGTCCATTTTGAATAGCTCTTAGAAGGTTCATAGAGTGTTCCGGGGGTGGGCCCCAAAAATGAGCAAAAAAGGGCCCATTTTTGGCTCATTTCTTCCCTCCCCAGCCCCCAGGAGCTCTCTGGAAGTCTCCTAAAGGCTATGCACTGCCATTTTGGTGAAGGGGCGGGGTTTCAGGAGGCCAAAAATACTATATTCGGTGTATAAGATGCACCCAGATTTTCATCCTCATTTTTGAGGGGAAAAGGTGCGTCTTATATTCCAGAAAATACGGTAATGCAGAACTAGAACTCACCAAAGTCACCCAGCTGGCTTTCACGGCTAAGGTAGAACTAGAACTCATTGTCCCATTTTTGCTCACCTGGTGCCTGAATCACTCGGCAAAACTAGTTAATTTTACATATATAAAATTATACACATGTATATGTTTAGTGTTTGTTTATTTAAAACATTTACGTAGCCATCCATTCTATAACCAACTCCCAGTCATATAATACAATCATACAGTGCTTTTTAACGACAGTTGTGTCAGGCCTGTAGCGGTTCCTTTAAGAATCTTTGGCCTGCCACACTCTCATTAAGGGGGGGGGGATAGCAAGGGGTAGAATGTGTTGTTTTCAAAATAAAAAATTCCTTTCTAGAAGCTCAAGGTCATATTTTGTCTCCCAAACCTTTGCACCTGATCGGAAGCAGTTGGGCGTAGGTGCTAGTGTGGAAGAAGAAGATTGGACCATGTGATGGATTGTGGGTGTGGGGACAAGATCACGAACTTTTAACTGGGTGGGATTCTGATGTAACTTCCAGAATTTGGATTTCGTAGCATAATGCCAAGATGTCTGATTTATTAAATTGGAATTTTAAGGATCGTTTTGCCTTGGACTCTGATTTAATTCTACGTGATACTTGGAACGCTGACAAGTTGCTTCTTGCAACCTTCCTGGAAGTAGTATGTTATTAGAGAGAGTAAAGTAAGTCCTCACTGTCTATAAATCAGTGGTGGGTTCGGCTGAGCTGGTGGTAGTTTGGTGTCCTAGGTTGCTGGAACCAGCAGCGACTCAGGCCTGCCACACCCCCGAACTGGTTCTCCTGGTGGCGCGATAAGAGCCGTCATCTTGTTTTTTGCTTCTGCGCATGCGCAGAGCCATTTTTAATTGCTCTGCGCAAGAGCGCGCAGTGCACATTAAATGCACTCACCCAGGGCGCCCACAAGAGAATAGTGCACCCACAAACAAATCAGTAGTGACTGGCAGACACACACACCCCGCCGCCGCTATAAATGGCATGAGAGTATGTTCCTCTGATTTTGAAAAATAAAAATTCATACGGAGGAAAAAGAATAAGATTCAGCCGGAAAACCTCTTCTGAGAAGTGACTGGAGAAATGAAGAAAACCTATTTAGGTCTGTTCGCCCTCGGATAAAATAGTCAGAGTGAGATAAAATAGAAAAAATCCAGCCATATCAATTGAATTCTTTCAGGGCTGGAGCGGGGGGAGAAGGGAGAAGATTTCCTGACAATCTGCCACCTTTTGAAAAACACAAATGTTGTAAGAGCAGGTCACAATTTTGGTACTTGAAGTAGGGAAGATGTAAACCTCAATTATCTATTTGGCTATCTCACTGAACAGGAGTTACGCTATGTGCCATCAAGTCAGGATTGACGTTCTAGTAAAATAAATAAGAGACCCATTGGCTAAGTGGATAAGATGCTGAGCTGGTCGATCAGAAAGGTCAACAGTTCGGCAGTTCGAATCCCTAGCGCCGCGTAATGGAGTGAGCTCCCGTTACTTGTCCCAGCTTCTGCCAACCTAGCAGTTCGAAAACATGTCAAAATGCAGGTAGAAAAATAGGGACCACCTTTGGTGGGAAGGGAACAGTGTTCCGTGCGCCTTTGGCATTGAGTCGGGCCAGCTGCATGACCACGGAGACGTCTTCAGACATCCCTGGCTCTTCAGCTTTGAAACAGAGATGAGCACCACCCCTAGAGTCAGGAACGACTAGCACATATGTGCGAGGGGGGACCTAAACATGTAAATAGATTTTCTCTATGGTGGTCTGTCTATATAATCTGGTCCTTTAAGTCTTCTAAAGGTGCATTCATCACCACCATATCTGAGTCCATGCATTTGCCTGCTGGTTGTCCTCTTGTTTGACTAGAAGGTGACATCAGAGCGATTATTGAATGGCTGCCACAAAGAAGAGGGGGTCAACCTATTCTCCAAAGCAGCTGAAGGCAGAAGAAGAAGCAATGGGTAGAAATTAATCAAGGAGAGATCCAAGCTAGACCCAAACTAGAACAAGGAGAGATCCAAGCTAGATCCAACCTAGAACAAGGGGAGATCCAAGCTAGATCCAACCTAGAACAAGGAGAGATCCAACCTAGACCCAACCTAGAACAAAGAGAGATCCAAGCTAGACCCAACCTAGAACAAAGAGAGATCCGAGCTAGATCCAACCTAGAACAAAGAGAGATCCAAGCTAGATCCAACCTAGAACAAAGAGAGAGCCAAGCTAGATCCAACCTAGAACAAAGAGAGATCCAAGCTAGACCCAACCTAGAACAAGGAGAGATCCAAGCTAGACCCAACCTAGAACAAAGAGAGATCCAAGCTAGATACAACCTAGAACAAGGAGAGATCCAAGCTAGATCCAACCTAGAACAAGGAGAGATCCAAGCTGGATCCAACCTAGAACAAGGGGAGATCCAAGCTAGATCCAACCTAGAACAAGGAGAGATCCAAGCTAGATCCAACCTAGAACAAGGGGAGATCCAAACTAGATCCAACCTAGAACAAGGAGAGATCCAAACTAGATCCAACCTAGAAGAAGGAGAGATCCAAGCTAGATCCAACCTAGAACAAGGAGAGATCCAAGCTAGATCCAACCTAGAACAAGGAGAGATCCAAGCTAGATCCAACCTAGAACTAGGGAGAAATTTCCTGGACTGGAGGTTAAAACAAATGAATGGTTACAAAAATTGGGTAAAAGGAAAAGGTAAAGGTTCCCCCGCACATTCATGCTAGTCGTTCCCACCTCTAGGGGGCAGTACTCATCCCCATTTCTGAGCCAAAGAGCCAGCGCTGTCTGAAGACGTCTCCGTGGTCATGTGGCTGGCACAACTAAATGCCAACGGTGCACAGAATGCTGTTACCTTCCCACCAAAGGTGGTTCCCCACCTTTGGGACAACCATGACCTGGATGATGGAATATCTCCACAGACATCTAATTCCTCTGGTTTCATTAAAGTTCCTTTCAGGGTTACAAATAGCATCCACAATTAAATCAGAGTCCAAGGCAAAGTATTGCTGAAAGTTCCAATTTATGAAGAGAGCCATATTGGCACATCTGGGGAAACCCAAATCTGAAAGCTTCCTGGTTTTCCCCACAGAGTTGAAAGTTCAAGATCTTGCCCTCACACCCACAAGTCCATCACACAGCCTAATCTCCCACTGCCATGTTGGCAGTTCCACCTATCCAGTTCTGGTCAGGTGCAGAGGTGAAAAGACAAAGGATGACCTTGGCTTTCTAGAAAGAATGTTGTTATGGCTACATAGCATCTAACTCCCTACAATTCCCCCTCCCATTTTCCCACCATGGAAAATGCATAGTAGAATAATAGAAAGTGTGGCAGGCCAAAGACACAAAAGAAAAGATGGCTGCAGGCCTGACACAGGAGGCCGTCCAGGCCGAAAGTGGGGTGCAAAGGGACACATGACATGAGAGCCCCCCCAAGTGCTCCATTTTGGTTGTCAGAGGCACCATGGGCTGATTCTTTCTATTTCCAGGCCGGCCCCGCAGGCCAGATTTAAGCACCTCACAGGCCAGATCCGGCCCAAGGGCCTTGAATATGATACCCCTGCTGTAGACCAGAGAACTGTAAAGCACTGTGAAGCGGTATATAAGTCTAAGTGCTGTTGCTGTAAAAATATAATAAATAAATTAGTCCTCCGTAACTCCGTAAGAGTTAATCTTACGGATCTTTGGTAAGTGGGGATGACAATTAAACCGGTTGCTCAGAACTAAGGGGGGGGGGGGCTATCGAAAGAGCCACCAGTGGAGTCATTGTGAATGATGTGCATCTTCCTTTTGCCGAGTGGCAGCTTTTATGACGGCCAAGGGACGGATTTCACAAACCAGCCGAGGACTTTCTCCAACCCAAATAGGTCCGCTGAGCAATTAGCGGAAGCCTCATCAAGCATTTCTAATTTCTAATGAAGTCGAGTTTCTTTTTTTTCTAATTTGACGGTGGCGTGATGGATTGGTTTCTGGGGCAAAGCGAGAAGGATTTGAACTGGGTCTGTGTAAGAAGAAGGAGAGAATAGAATAGAATAGAATAGAATAGAATAGAATAGAATAGAATAGAATAAGAGAGTTGGAAGGGACCTTGGAGGTCTTCCAGTCCAACCCTCTGCTTAGGCAGGAAACCCTATATCACTTCAGAAAAATGGTTATCCAACATCTTAAAAACTTCCAGTGTTGGGGCATTCACAACTTCTGGAGGCAACTTGTTCCACTGATTAATTGTTCTCACTGTCAGGAAGTTTCTCCTTAGTTCTAGGTTGCTTCTGTCCTTGGTTAGTTTCCACCCATTGCTTCTTGTCCTGCCCTCAGGTGCTTTGGAGAATAGCTTGACTCCCTCTTCTTTGTGGCAGCCCCTGAGATATTGGAAGACTGCTATCATGTCTCCCCTAGTCCTTCTTTTCATTAAACTAGACCAGGGGTTGGCAACCCATGGCTCTGGGGCTGCATGTGGCTCTTTCATCCCTCAGCTGCCGCTCCCTGTCACTGGTGAGCTCCACAAATGATAGGACTTTCGGTTAGGACAGGCAAAGGAAAAATGAGGCCATGCTAGGAGGAGACTCTATGGTGGGGGAACTGGACTTCCAATCAGCAGAGGAAAAAGGGTGCTGCACTAGGAGGAGACTCTATGGTGGGGGAACCCAACTTCCGATCAGCTCCAGAATTGAATGGGGGGCTTCCAGTTAGGAAGACCTCCAAGGTCCCTTCCAGCTCTGTTATTCTCTATTCTGTCAAAAGGGGGCAAAAGAGGAAAACAGCATTATGTTGCTCCATTCTTAGTGTGATGCAATGACCCATTTACTTACAAAGGCGGTAGAGTGTCTATGGAGATTCTCGGTCACCCAGGTCCTGGTTGTCTCAAAGGTGCTTTTCTCGAGAGGCCATTGGACTTTTTGATTTTTCTTTGAAGACATTTCGCTTCTAAACCAAGAAGCTTCTTCAGCTCTGACAGGATACTGGAGAATGGAAGGATTTATATTCCTTGCAGACAGCTGGTCATTTGCATCCTTTTAGAGGGTTGTTGAGGCCACTGGGAGGTTTATCTCTGTCCTCAGGGTCACCTGAATGAAACGTCTTCAAAAAAATCCCACCAAGAAATGACCAGCTGTCTGCAAGGAGAATCAATCCTTCCATTCCCCACCATCCAGTCAGAGCTGAAGAAGCTTCTTGGATGAGAAGCAAAACATCTTCAAAGAAAAAACAAGAAAATCCAGCTGCCTCCTGAAAAAGCATCTTTGGGACAACCATGACCTGGATGACGGAGAATCTCTACAGATTTTTAGCTATACAATTTGGGGTGCAAACCCTTCAAATGGTGTGGGAGTAGGAATGGATTTCCAGAGGAAAAATTGCAGACTACAGGAACCATTTGCACCACTCAGGTGACCCTGAGGACAGAGATAAACCTCCCAAGTGGCCTCAATGACCCTCTAAAAGGATGCAAATGACCAGCTCTGTCTGCAAGGAGTATCAATCCTTCCATTCCCCACCATCCAGTCAGAGCTGAAGAAACTTCTTGGATGAGAGGCGAAAGGTCTTCAAAAGGGGAAAAACAACAACGTCCAGTTGCCTCTTGAAGAAGCACCTTTTGGGACAACCCTGATCTGAAGAACTGAGAATCTCCACAGTTCCAAGATCCCACAAATACAATCCTCTGAATCAAAATCATGGCACATGTAAGAAATGTGACAGTGTTATACAGAAAACAGAGAAGGTAACATAGCAAGCTCTCCAACCCTTGGTAGCTTCCTATAACTCTGCCAGCACCGATGGAGAAATCTGGGGTCAAGTTCTCTTCTGATTGACAACCTACTTGCTTTCCACTTGGCGATTTAGAGTCGAAACCAACACTTTGAATTAAGGCTAGAAATGGACTAGACCTCCATGAAGTTCTCTAAGAGCAAAGTTCGCATCAACTAGTTCCTACACACTCAACCAACTCAAGTAGAGCGATCAAAGGTTTGAAGAGGGCCAGAAGGCCATCCGTGGGCCTCCTGACTTTTTTAGTTGGCTGCAGAAATAGCTTTGGTGATGTGCTGATGGATACCTGGAGGTCACAGCTTCTCTGCCCCTGACTGAGATTCCAGAGATAGGAGAGCTGTGTCTAGCAACACCTTCTATTATTGAGTCCAGCTGTTATTAAGCTTAAGTGAGGCACTGCCACCTAATTCCATTTCTTTTCATCTGGAACGTGGCCAGGATGTTAAAAATCTGGGCTCGGGAGATCAAACGTTTCACAGCTGACCGGTCTAAAATGAAGATGATGTGGAGGCTGAACTCTTAATAGATTTTTTTTTTTGCTCAGAGCATCGAACAAACCTGTGGTGCCCGGAGGAAGGGACGAAGAGAATTAAGAGAGTAGAAGAAAGGGAGAGAAAAGGGGAAGACTTCCTTGGAGCGGAAAGCGAGCAAAGTTGCTCAAAGTTGAAATCAATTTGCAGGAGGCCACCCCGCACTAATCAGGATGAAATTGAGTTTTCTCTGCTGGATGCAGGAATCCCATCAGAAAGGTCATCTTCTGTTTGGAAGCTGCTCGCGGCACCATAAGGACGAGAAAGGTTTTCATGATCAACATCAGACGATGCCCTTGTCGTTTGTCGTTGCAGCTGAGCTGCCGTATTCTATAATTTAGATCTCGGTTAAAGCCATGAGTGGTAATCATTGGTTCATTCAACCAAAACTTAAATCAGACTTCAGCTCCCTGATTATGAGACTGGTTTCTTAATGTCAGACAACTGAAATATTTCTCTAAGGTTCTGTCTTGCAGAGAAAGCACTTCAGTGGTGGGTTCTGGCCAGTACAGCCGGTACGGCTATATCGGTAGTAGTCGGGACCAGTGGCATACTGGTACAGTGGCTCATTTTGCCCATCCACCCACCCAACTGAATTCCATACCTGTTTTTGACACAACCAGGCCAATTGCACACGTGAACACAGCATGTGGCACCTGCATTACCTCTGATGAGCAGCTGAATGTTGCAGGGGCGGTGGAATGCACATGCATGCACAGTGTACATCAGGCACATGCACAGCACATGTCCGGCATGTGCATGAATGGACCACGAGCAGGTGGTACTGGTAGCGATGGTAGGAGCAACTCACCACTGACGCACTTGGTGTCTAAGTCAGTATGGACAGTAGTCAAGGTGGCGCAGTGGTTAAATGCAGAACTGCAGGCTACTGCTAGATCAGCAGGTCAGCGGTTCAAATCTCACCGGCTCAGGGTTGACTCAGCCTTCCATCCTTCCGAGGTGGGTAAAATGAGGACCCAGATTGTTGGGGGCAATATGCTGACTCTCTGTAAACCGCTTAGAGAGGCCTGAAAGGCCTATGAAGTGGTATATAAGTCTACTGCTAAGTAGTCCAGGTTTTGAAGAGCGGGCATCCAAAATTTTGGGGAACCATCAGAGTCTCTTTCTAGGAAAGTAGAGGAGAGGAGAAGAGAGGAAAGGAAAGGAGAGAGAAAGAAGAAAGGGGAAAGGAGAGAAAAACATGGAGGGGAAGTAAGAGTAGGAGTAGGAGAGAGGGCAGGGATGAGAAGAAGAGGGGAGGAGTGGAGGAGAGGAAGGGGAGGAAGAAAGTGGAGGAAGACATGGAGAGGAAGTAAAAGTAGGAGAGAGGGCAGGAAGGAGAAGAAGAGGGGAGGAGTGGAGTGGAAGAGAGGAAGGGGAAGAAGAAAGGGGAAAGGAGAGGAAGACATGGAGGGGGAGTAAGAGTAGAAGAGAGGGCAGGGAGGAGAAGAAGAGGAGTGTGGAAGAGGAAACGGAAGAAGAAAAGGGAAAGGAGAGGAGGAAAGGAAAAAGTACAGAAGAAGGGAGGGAAGGAAAGGAGAGGGAAGGAAAAGTAGGGATATGGTAAAACAAGGTGGAGGAATAGGATGGCAGGAAGAGCGGTCCCGATTATATATTAAATTTTTAGATGGAGAAAAGAATTGTTATAAATGCTAAAAGATAGCCACATAATATTAACAATAACTATGAGAATGTATATTTGTGAATGCCTTCGGGATTGGGCAGCCTATAAATTTATTAAACAGTTAAACAGAATGTATGTATGAAGAATTAAAAAAAATGTATATAAAACAAATATGAAAATTCAGTTAATTTTGATGGAACCATAACCATCAATAAAATAAAAAACGTCAATCCAGAGTCTCTTCTAGGAAAGTTAGTTTCTAGGAGTTGTGGTCCACCGGCAGCCTGTGGAGCTGGCAGCAGATTCGGACAGTGAGGAGGTTGTGGGGGAAGATGGGCCAGTCCTGGAGTCTGGGAGAGGCTCTGATGAAGGCTCTGCCTCGGAGGCAGAGAGGGAGTTAGACAGCAGTGAGGCAGAAGAACAGCTGGAGCCTGTTCCCAGTGTGTGCATGCGTAGAACTGCCAGAAGACAAGAACAACTAAGAAAGCAGAGTCGAGGTAAGAGTAAAGCCACACCTTGGAGGTGATTGGCTCCTCCCATAGGAAACAAAAGAGGAGTGAACGAGGAGGGGGCTTTTGCAGGAAATAATTCATCCCTTCGGTCTGGAAAGTTCTGCTTGTGATTATAAGAGACTCTGTGTCAAGTTTGCTTTGCCCTAATAATGAACACACAAACGCACAAACACAATCAGTTTGTACAGCAGCAAAAGCAAAAATGTGTCCTTTGCCAGCACACTAAGCTGCTCTGGATCATAAAATCGTTTATGTGTCCCAGGCACAGCTGGCCACATGCATACAAATGGCAAAAGTTTTCTTTCAAAATATTAAATAATTCATTGTTGGATAAATATTTCACATGGACACTATCCAAGGGTACGCGTCTTCATTGTGTACGTCGGTGGCAAAGGGAAGATTGGAGAACGTAGAAAAAAGCTAAATAGCAAAATTGGTTAGGAAGAAGTAAGACATGACAATTGTTTTCCTTCCTTCCTTCCCTCCCTCCCTTCCTTCTTCTCCCGAAGACACTGAGAAGAAATGGATTCAGAAGCCAGCTGCCAGAAAGCGGAATTCTTCTAATGTAGGAAGGCAAGAAGCAAAAGTGACACAGCTTGAGCATTCCTGGCTTGCAAGCAGATTGGGGAGGCAAATTAATGCCTTCTTATAGTTTGCTTTTCCTTTGAAGCTCCTACAGTTTGATGGGTTTGGATGTGTGCCTTTAGTTGAGTCAATTGCCCTGTATCTTGGCTTCCTACCTTAAGGGGTTAATCCTGTCCCAAGACCTTTGTCTTTCCTAATTTGGAGGTTAATCCTATCAGGGCGGGAAAAAGGAAGTCCTGGTTTTGCATTGGTAAATTACTTTTAGCTTGGGTTTGAGAATTTTCCAGATCTGCTTTGTTATTTGGGCAAAGGGATAGATGGGGAAGTCATCAAATTTGCAGATGACGCCAAGCTGGCTGGAATAGCCAACGCTCCAGAAGATAGGCTTAAGACACAGAAGGATCTTGACAAACATTGGGTGCTATCTAACAAAATGAAATTCAATGGTGTAAAAAGTAAGATTGTACATTTAGGCAACAAAAAACAAAATGCACAGGTACAGTATAGGTGGTACCTGGCTCAATAGTAGTAACTGTGGAAGGGATCTTGGAGTCCTAGTGGACAGCCACTTAAATATGAGCCAGCTGTGTACAGCAGCTGCCAAAAAAGCAGTTCTAGGCTGCATAAACATAGAATCAAGATCACGTGATGTGTTAATACCACTTTATAATGCCTTGGTAAGGCCACACTTGGAATCCTACATCCTGTTTTGGTTGCCACGATGTAAATAAGATGTGGACACTCTAGAAAGAGTGCAGAGAAGAGCAACAAAGAGGATTAGGGGACTGGAGACATATGAAGAACGGTTGCAGGAACTGGGTAGGTCTAGTTTAATGAAAAGAAGGACTAGGGGAGACATGATAGCAGCCTTCCAATATCTCAGGGGTTGCCACAAAGAAGAGGGAGTCAAACTATTCTCCAAGGCACCTGAGGGTAGGACAAGAAGCAATGGGTGGAAACTAATCAAGGAGAGAAGCATTCTCCTAAGAGAGGGGTAGTTGCTAACCTTCTACACTTCCTATCTTTAGGATGATCCTGATAGATCTTTATTCCTGAATCTGAACTGGGAGCATCTAACTGTAGATGCTTCCTTGACACTGTCAATTCTCCTAGAGTAATTTGGCTTCCACCCAAAATTACTCTTTTGTAATATTCAAGGGCCAAAGTGTCTTTATGAAAGGGCATACGACAGATTCCATTCTGAATTATTCCTCCTTTCTTTTTTTGCTTCCCTCTGTACTCACAGTGATGTGAATCACTTCTAGCTGAAATGTAACAGGTTGGGTTTGAAAAGAGAGGAATCGGAGAGTTCTCAGATTTCTTTTTTCAAAGTGGGTTTGGGGATAAGGAGCCAACAGTAAATCTTTCCAGGGGAAGCATCCCATTTTTCCTTTCAGATAATTAATTACTATTAAGGCAATCAATTCAACTTAGCAGAAAACTGTGACTTTATGGACCAATAAATGCCGCATCACGCAGGAAGAGCAATCGAGCACTGTCAATTGTTTATGAACTATTCATCTTGGGAAGGGAATGAGCATAAACAAAATATCTCTCTATTTTTTTGGCTGAGATTCCTTGAAAATAATCCATCAATATGAGTTAAAATTTGGGTAGAGATGTGCTTGGAAATAACTCAACAGGGGGAGGTTTTTTTTATCTTTTGTGATGGGAAACTCAAAAGGAAGAAAATAGGTTTCCCAGGATGCTACTTGGAGTAATGCCATGCAATGCATTAGATGAGTACTTCTCCTTCCTTTTCCCTATGCCTTTCCCTTCCTTCTCCTTCTCCTTCTCCCCCTTCACTTTCTCCTTCCCCCAATCTCCTCCTCCTCCCGTTCACTTTCCCTTTCTCCCTCCCTTTCTCCTTCCCCTCATCCTCCATCTTTTACCCTGGCCCATATCATGTGAACCTTATTGGCCACAGCAAGAGTGCGATTCAGCCAGTTTGGACCTGCTAATTATCTATTATCTATTATCTATTATCTATTATCTATTATCTATTATCTATTATCTATTATCTATTATCTATTATCTATTATCTATTATCTATTATCTATTATCTATTATCTATTATCTATTATCTATTATCTATTATCTATTATCTATTATCTATTATCTATTATCTATTATCTATTATCTATTATCTATTATCTATTATCTATTATCTATTATCTATTATCTATTATCTATTATCTATTATCTATTATCTATTATCTATTATCTATTATCTATTATCTATTATCTATTATCTATTATCTATTATCTATTATCTATTAATTATCTATCCATTATCTATTATTTAGACATATACCGCTTCATAGGTTTAAGCGGTTTCCAGATTTTTTTTAGCAAATTGAGTCAGCATATCACCCCCACAGTCCGGGTCCTCATTTCACCCACCTCGGAAGGATGGAAGGCTGAGTCAACCTTGAGCCGGTGAGATTTGAACCGCTGAACAGTCAGCTGAAGTGGCCTGCAGTGCTGCATTTAACCACTGCGCCACCTCGGCTCTTTGTTTATCCCTGCTTATCTGGGTGTTTGCTGCTGGAAAGTAGGTATTCTAGGCCTTTTGTTTCCTTTTTAGCTTTTTTATTGTCTGTTTTCAAAGGTGTGTAAATGTGGGGAAACAGATTTACTTGCTTTGATCAGGGCTACTCAGCTTTGATAGGAGCCGAGTATATACTGTTTATTGATTGCAAGCTTACCAAATGATGTTGCATTTTCAAAGTGGTTTGGTTGTTTGGAGGGGGGGAGGGGAGCCAGGTTTTAGTTAGAACAAAGAATAGATCAGTTCTTGTCTTCATGTCATGCATCAAAAGAAACAAACTTTCTTTCTTTCTTTCTTTCTCTTTCTCTTTCTCTCTCTCTTTTTCTTTCTAGAGAAAGAAAGAAAGAGAGCCGAGGTGGCGCAGTGGTTAAATGTAGCACTGCAGGCTGACTGCAGTTCAGCAGTTCGGCTGTTCAAATCTCACCGGCTCAGGGTTGACTCAGCCTTCCATCCTTCCGAGGTGGGTAAAATGAGGACCCGGATTGTTGTTGGGGGCAATATGCTGACTCTGTAAACCGCTTAGAGAGGGCTGAAAGCCCTATGAAGCGGTATATAAGTCTAACTGCTATTGCTATTTCTCCCTCTGTCTCTTTCCTTCTCTCTCTTTCTCCCTCTCTCTCTTTCTATTTTTCTCTCTTTCTCCCTCTCTTTCTCCCTCTCTCTCTTTCTATTTTTCTCTCCCTTTCTCTTTCTTTCTCCCCCTTTCTCTCTCTTTCTATTTCTCGTTCTCTCTCTTTCTCTCTCTCTCTCTCTTTCTTTGTCTTTCTCCCTCTCTCCCCCCTCTCTCTCTTGGGAGAAAATCAGCCAACCAAGCAGTGGGATTGTAAGATAGTCGGACCAAAAATATATATATCAGTTTTCATTCTTTTCACACAGCCTGAAAACATTATGTCGCAACTTGGAAGGTTCATTCCTGCTGAGCCTCTTCCATTTTTTTTTCTCAGTAATTAAATGCTCTCGTTCGTCTATTCTTTTCTTTTTCTTTTCAAAGAAGAAACCTTTGTCCCAAATTACTTTCGCTAATTTCATTCCGATGGGCTTTATTTGGCTAGCAGCTGAGTTGGAGCCCGAAACCCACGTCTCTCATCCACGTTGCCTTAAGCACATTCATTTAACGGTGATATCACTTTTGACTTCCCTCTTTCCTCGAAGGGAGGTTCCAACACAACGCCTGGCTTCTATGAATGCAAAGCATCCAATGTATTTTGAAATCAAATGATTCTGATTGATATGATGATGATGATGATGATGATGATGATGATGGTGGTGGTGGTGGTGATGATGGTGATGGCGATGGTGGTGGTGGTGGTAGTGATGGTGATGATGATGTTGATGGAAGAAGAGAGAGGAACCTGCCACACTCTACATTGAGTGGGGGCATCTGGAGAGAGTTTCCGCCTTTAAATTCGTGGGTGACTTTGGTCCCATCACCAGGTGATGGTGAGTTCTAGTCCCAATTTAGGCATGAAGGCCAGCTGGGTGACTTTGGTCCCATCACCAGAACACAGTGAGCTCTCGTCCCACCTTAGGCATGAAGGCCAGCTGGGTGACTTCAGTCCAATCTCTAGGAGATGGTGAGTTCTAATCCCACCTTTTGCATGAAAGCCAGCTGGGTGTCCCTGACACAAGTGATGTCGAACGGGCCATGCCCACCCTGGGCATGTCCACCTCAGCCACGCCCACCACCACTCCACCCCTGAGTCCAAACACAACTCTGATGCATCCCTCCATGAAATCAACTTGGACATCCCTGCTCTAATTGGTTTACAGAATCAGCATTCCCCCCCCCCTATAATCTGGGTTCCTCATTTTACCCACCTCAGAAGGATGAAAAGTGAGTCAACCTTGAGCCTAATCAGGATCAAACTCCTTGTGGGCAGAGTTAACCTGCAATACTGCATTCTAACCACCAGGGCTCAACGATACCCTAATAAAACATCCTAACTTCTTCTTCTCTTTTTATATTTTAAGAGATCCCTCTCCAAAGCTCAGGGACGGGTTGGTTGATCAGTTGGGTTTTGAAAGTGAGGTGGGCCAAGATCCATGTGTAACTTTTAAATAAAAGAAACAAAATTCACTGTAGGTTGACATTTGAGTTAATGCATGGCGGCAGGTGAATTAGGCAAGGAGTTAATTAAAATCTGAGAGTTAATTAATGAGATCCACTCTACATTAAAATCTTCACTTCATCCAAATGAGAGTGATTAGGGAGCAGTTTTATTCTCCCGGGTGTTTGAGGTGACACACCTCATAAGTCTTTCCATGTGAAGCAAATAATCCCGTGGCCCTCCTATTTGTTCTGACTTTGGCACAATTGTGTCACTGGAGGAGAGAGAGAGGGGCTAAGTAGGAGGGGAAACTTCATGCATGATTTTCAAGGTACGAGGTGTGTGTGTGGGGTGGAAATCTAGTTGTTGAAAAGATCCCTTCTCGGAGAGACAGTATGGAAGGAAGTGGAAGAGTGGAGGAGAGGTAAGGGAAGAAGAAAGAGATAAGGAAAGGTGGGTAGAAGGGAGAGTAAGAGAAGGAGAGGAGGGGGGAAGGGAGAAAAAAGAGAAGGAGGGAGAGTAGGAGGGGGAAGAGAGAGGGTAAGAGTAGGAGAGAGGTAAGGGAAGAAAGAAGGGGAAGGAGAGGAGGTAGGAAGGAAGTAGAGAAGGAAGGGAGAGAGACAAGAAGAAAAAGAAAATAAGGTCGTGTCATAATAGAGGCCTGGGATGGTAATCAAGACAATCGAAACTGTACTCTATAATTTCTTAAATGGTATAACAATAGTATAAGATGGGCAGAGAAAAAGAATAACCATGTTTACCTGGAATTGTATGTATGTATATATAGCACAAAGAGATAAACAATATTTGGTTATAAATAGCTAATTATAGAAAGGGAAAATACTAATTGCAAAGAAACCAAAAATGGAAAATAAATAAGTTTTTTTTTTAAAAAAAAAACTACCTGTAATCAAATCGATCCAACATTGAATCACAATTTCCCTTCATCATTTCCAATAGTATGAAAGTTAATCCACTTTGACTGAGCTAATGTTCTAAGGATCTTTTTCTTGAGCATGGGGTGGACTAGAAGACCTCCAAGATCCCTTCCAGCTCTGTTTTGATCGATTCTCAGTTTCTCTTATCCATTTTGCATCTTTATTACATTCTTTGGGATTTTCAAGATGTCACTGCCAAAAAAATTTTTTTTTTTTCAGTTTTATCGGGACGAGCATCTATGTTACTGCAAACTTTCCATCGTGCATTATTAAACAAATTCTGGTTTGTTTCAACGCTGATTTGGCTAAAGTTAATTCATTCTATCTACATATCATTCAATTTTCTTTGAAATAGCCATGACTCCATGTTTTAATTCTTCTGCAATTTCTTTAATCACTTTACGCCAAGATTACATCTTTGCAATAAACTTTCCTTGATCTTTTATTATTTTACAATTTCAGCTCCTTGATATTCTTTTGAGATTGCTGATATCGCCTCTCAATTTACTGGTCTTACTTTTTGACTGAATTTTCCATTTGGGTGACTGATTTTTTGAGGCCTTTGTGTTTACATCATGGTAACCAAACATGGTAACCTAAAAAAAAGAAAAGAATGGAGGCCTTTGAACTCTGGTGCTGAAGAAGACTCCTGCGAGTCCCTTGGACTGCAAGGCGATCAACCCGATCAGTCTTAGAGGAGATCAACCCTGACTGCTCTTTAGAAGGCCAGATCCTGAAGAGGAAACTCAAAGACTTTGGCCACCTAATGAGAAGGAAGAAGGACTCCCTGGAGAAGAGCCTCATGCTGGGAACGATGGAGGGCAAAAGAAGAAGGGGACAGCAGAGAATGAGGTGGCTGGATGGAGTCACTGAAGCAGTCGGTGTGAGCTTAAATGGACTTCAGAGGATGGTAGAATAGAGGAAGGCCTGGAGGAATATTGTACATGGGGTCCCGATGGATCTGCAGTACTGCACACTAACCACTGCGCCACCTCGGCTCTTTTCCTGGAAGGAGCGAGGCAGGAAGGGGCGGGGCCTGCCAGCAATTTAACAACCGATTCTCTTGAACTGGCCCGAACCGGCTGAATCCCACCACTCCTCCAAGGTCCCTTCCGGTCCTACGATTAGTGAGAATAGGAAGTCGCAAAAGTTCAAAGAAGTGAAAATACAGGAAAAGCCCATCAAAGACATTAGCGATAGCAGCGGGAAATCAACCTAGATAAATTTCTCTCCGTTTTTCCACAGACACATTTAATTTCCCTGAGTGTTTCCTCCAATGCCTTTGTCTCACACATTTCTGCACGAGGCAGATTTTAATGGCTGCCAGACCCATAGAGAGAGCATCTATCTTTCTTCGTGTCAACAGAGACCGCCGTTGGCAGAACTCCCCGTTAAAAAGCGAGTTTTAATGGCAGAAATTCAGCAACACGGAGGCGAACGGCTTTCCCTGCACAAAAACTGTTGAACGCATCAGTCAGAGGCGTACAAATGGCGAGGCAGCCATTAGCAATCCTCCGGTGTCAGGTTAAGTTGCCCATTTAGCATCAAATTATGTTGATTCTTCTGTTCTGTAGGACATACTCATGCATAGCGGAGGGGCTGTTGAAATGTTTATGCATTATAATATTTGGAAGAAAACAAGCGAAGCCCTTATTAAAGTTCTCGTGCCGAGTTTCTTATCAAGTCAATTCCTAAAGGAAAGAAGAAAGAAGAAAAGGGGGGAGGGGAAGAGGAAAAGGAAGGAGGAGGAGGGGGAGGAGAAAGAAAAAAGAAAGCAAGGAAGGAAAGAAGAAAAGAAAGAAAGAATATAGAGAATGATTGAAATGCAAACTAATCAAGGAGAGAAGGAGGAGGGGGAAGAGGAAAAAGAAGGAGGAGGAAGAGGAGAAAGAAAAAGGAAGGAAGGAAAGAAAGAAAGAATATAAAGAATGATGAAATGAAAACTAATCAAGGAGAGAAGGAGGAGGGGGAAGAGGAAAAGAAGGAGGAGGAAGAGGAGAAAGAAAAAAGAAAGGAAGGAAGGAAGGAAAGAAAGAATATAAAGAATGTTGAAATGGAAACTAATCAAGGAGAGGAGAAGGGTAAAAGGAAAAGGAAAGAGGAGGAGGAAGAAGAGGAAGAGGAGGAGGAAAATAAAAAAGAAAGAAGGAAGAAAGAAATAATAAAGAATGATTGAAATGGAAACTAATCAAGGAGAGTTTCTTATGAAGTCAATTCTTTAAGGAAAGAAGACATAAGAAAGAAGGAGGAGGGGAGGGGGAAGAGGAGGAGGAGGAGGATTAGGAGGAGGAGGAAGAAGAAGGAGGAGGAAGGAAGCAAAGGTGGGTTCCTACGAGTTCAGACCAGTTTGGGCGAATATGTAGTAACTTGGAGGCCTGGGTCATTGGAACTGGTAGCAACCTAGGCTGCCATGCCCCCAAATCGGTTCTCCTACGGCACCGCCATCTTGATTTTTGGTTCTATGCATGCGCAGAATAAATTTCATTGCAGAAATGTATTTTTTCCCTTTTTTAACATTTTGTGCATGCGCAGATAATTTTAGATGCAAATGCGGACACACACAGAGTGCAAATATTTTTGTGCGCTGAACCAGCAGTAATAGCAATAGCAGTTAGACTTATATACCGCTTCATAGGGCTTTCAGCCCTCTCTAAGCGGTTTACAGAGTCAGCATATTGCCCCCAACAACAATCCGGGTCCTCATTTTTACCCACCTCGGAAGATGGAAGGCTGAGTCAACCCTGAGCCGGTGGGATTTGAACCGCTGAACTGCTGATCTAGCAGTAGCCTGCAGTGCTGCATTTAACCACTGCGCCACCTCGGCTCCTAAGCTGGCAGCAACCCACACCTGGAAGAAAGAAGGGAGGGAGGGAGGGAGGGAAGGAAGGAAGGAAGGAAGGAAGGAAGGAAGGAATATAAAGAATATAAAGAATGATGGAAATGGAAACTAATCAAGGAGATTAATCAAGGAGATCCAACCTAGAACTAAAAAGAAATTTCCTGGACTGGAGACATATGAATTGGGTATGTTTATGTCTAACAAGGAGAAGCACCAGGGCTGACACGATAGCAGTCTTCCAATATTTGAGGGGCTGCCCAAAGAAGAGGGTAGGGGTCAACCTATTCTCCAAAGACAGGCCAAGAAGAGATGAATGGAATGTAATCAGGAATGTTAGGTAAGCTCCCCATTGGGAGAGCGAGTACGTTCAGAGAAGCATTGTGAGAGTTGTGTTGAAGAACACACAAACCAGCATACAGAGACACCGCAGTTTAAATAGGCTTTTACTTTCGTGGAAATAGAGATATCAGAGTCCATCAAACAGTCCAAGTCATACACGGATAGGCAGTCAGTCATCAATGTCTTTCAGTTAAGGCAGTGTTTCTCAACCTTGGCTACTTGAAGATGTCTGTGGACTTCAACTCCCAGAATTCCCCAGCCAGCGAATGCTGGCTGGGGAATTCTGGGAGTTGAAGTCCAGACATCTTCAAGTGGCCAAGGTTGAGAAACACTGAGTTAAGGGATAATCCAAATAACATAGTCCAGTATCATATAATCAGTTCAGTACTCAAAGTTTGCTAGCAGTTGCAAAACTTACAATAGCTCACGGCACTTTCTAACAGCCAGCTTCCAAAACACTCGGATCGGATCAGCCCAGCATCTAACAAACAGAGAGCTAACAGTCATTCTGGCTCCCTCTTATGGCCGATTGAGGAAAACAGCAACCAATCACATTTTACAGTATGATTTAAAGAAACAGGTATAGCATTGCTGTATGATTTATATATTGCCAACCCAACCGTTAGATTATATTCCTAACAAAGAAGAGAAGCAACGTAGAACTAAGGAGTAATTTCGTGACAGTGAGAAGAATTGATCAGTGGAACAGAACTTGCCTCCAGAGGTTGTGAATGCTCCAACACTGGACGTTTCTAAGAAGATGTTAGATAACCAGTTGTCTGAAGTGGTGTAGGGTTCCCTGCTTGAGCAGGGGGTTGGTCTAGAACCTCTTTCATCCCTCTGCTG
>NW_028261382.1:103895434-103952934 GCF_051295495.1 Thamnophis sirtalis | reverse complement strand
AGGGCTCTGGCAGCAGCGTTTGGCGATTCCAAGAACCACCAGAGAAGGACCAGAGACCAGGCATCTAAAGGCATCTAAAGGCATCTAAAGGCTGGCCAGCATCGCAGGAGGGAAGCCAAGTACATGAGGCAAGTACTGTGGGAACCCTATTTAGACCCGGACTCCTTGTTGAGCCGGAGGTGAGGCCTGATCTCCCTCACTAGGTGAAAGGTTTTGGGGAGGATTGTCTAGTGTATGTGTGTGTGTGTGATTGAGGGGGGGGGGCTACTGCATTTCCCTACGATAGCCGTGTCCATCCGGTATCCTGGGTCAGAAGCCTGTGTGGGGTGATTGCTAAATTTTTGTTGTCTGGTACCCTGGGAAGAGTTGTGGGGGGGGGGCAGCAGTGTTCCCTTGACCCCTTACAATGTATGTTAAATCATTTTAAAGAAGGATATGTGACTCAGGACTATGGCATTGAGTGAAGCAGGCATGAGCTTAAAAAAAGTTTTGTGAATCTGAATGGCCCACTTTTGGTTTTGGGAGGCCTAACAAAGGCAATTTTTGATCTCAACATAGCTTTGAATGTCCATAGGTTAGTGTTTGATCCTGATCAAACAGGATCAGTATATTGACGTGTAGTACAATTTGTTGAGGAGACAGCTTGGCTAAAAAACAAATGCAAAAGACCAACAGTGTATTCTTATGGCTGTTCGGGTTGCACACCCCAAATGTCCCAAGCAGAGACCACCAATCCTAGCTAGTGCCCCAGAAGAGTTGCCAGAACAGGAAGAGGATCACCACGACCCTCACCACGACCATGCCAAAGGGGAGGCTACACCTAGTAGCTCAAGAGACTTGAGGGCAACAACAAGCCAAGCATCTGTGGAGTGGATAGAGTGAGGGCTGGACGGTGTGACCTCTATGATGTCAGAAGAAAGTCCTGTCAGAGGGACAGGGGATGGGGGCCCTCTGAGCTCACCAGAATTTTGGGAGAAGAAGGAAGAGGAGATAGAGCAGTCTGAAGAGAGGGAGAAGATTAGAATTGCAGTGTCTAACATTCTAAAACCTGATGTTCCTGCTCACACCAATCTGGCTGACTTTACTGAGCAACGCTTCCCTTCAAGGGACCCGAGATGGAGCCCCTATGACCCCCACCAGTTGACTCTGCTACGTAATCATCAACAGTTAATTGTAAGGGCTGTCCGGCTGGGAGGAAAGCCAGCCACTAAAATGTCTAAACTCTGCCGAAAGCCCCGAGGTTTTTATTTATGGTAACCACTAACCTTCCTGAAAATGCTCGGATGCTAGCTATGGCCTTTATTTCTCAGTCATCCGACACAAGCTGTAGAAGCTGGAAGGGGCACTGGGGAAGCCCCTCAATGAGCTTATGGAAGTAGCTAGAAAAACTCTCGTCAATAGAGACTTGTTGGAGGAAAAGAAAAAAAAATCAAAAGATGCAGGAAAAAAGCAGAAGTGCTCGCGGCAGCAATTAGGGAGGGGAACAGGCCCCCACCCTTGGGACGGAACTGATGTGCCATCTGTTACGAACATGGCCACTGGGAGGGGAGTGCCTCAACTGGGACTGGGCTCCACCCCCTGAGGAAAGGGAAGATGACCGCCCTAGGATGCCAAGGGATCCCCCCACCAAGCTGCCCCAGGAGACCTGAATCTTACAGGAGGGCCTTCAATGGCATGCAGAGGAAAATGGTTTTCAGTCATTGATTCAAAAGATGCTTTCTTGTTTGCCTTCGAATGCCCAGTCACAGGCAGAAAGCAGCAATATGCGTGGACACGCTTGCATCGAGGCTTTGGAAAAAACTCCCCCACCTTATTTGGAGCTGCATTAGCCATGGATTTGAAACTTTTAGACATTGCCCCACCTGATGTGGTTTTGCAAGATGTAGCTGACTTGTTGGTCACAGGCCAGACGGAGGAAGCCTGTCATGCCAATGCAGCAGCCCTACTGCTCCTCCTACAGGAGAGAGGCTACAAGGCCTCTCAGACCAAAGCCCAATTAGTCCAATTGGAAGTTAGATATTTAGGTTACGACATCCAATAGGGACAAAGGACTCTGGGCCATAAAAGGAAGGAGGCCGTTTGCCAATTGCGAGCCCCACGAAATAGGAAGGAATTAAGGAGCTTTTGGGGGGCAGCAGACTTTTGTCGCATTTGGATTCTCAATTTCGCATTGTTAGCAAAGCCACTCTACGAAGCTACCAAGAGGACCGGAAAAGGAGCCCTTGAGTTAGGAAAAAGAGGAACAGAAAAGTTTTTTGAACTTAAAACATGCTTTGACTCAAGCCCCGAGTCTGGGACTGCCTAATTTAGACAAACCTTTTCATTTATTTGTGGACACTAAACAGAATATGGCTGTGGGGGTGTTAACTCAGAAGATGGGAACGTGGTATCGTCTGGTTGCATATTTGTCCAACCAGCTGGATCAGGTGGCCAAAGGGTGGCCAGCCTGTCTCAAGGCTGTGACAGGAACTGCCCTACTTACCCAGGAAGCCAATAAGCTCACCTTTGGACAGCAATTAAATATCTACACACCCCCCATGCTCTTCGAGCTGTCCTAGACCAGAAAGGTCATTGGCTTACCAATCCACGAATGTTGAAGTATCAGGGGCTTATTACACATAACCCCCTCATCAAGTTTGTCCAATCTATGCTTTGAATCCAGCAACCCTGTGGCCTGGACCAGACTCTGAAATTACTCATGATTGTTTGCAAACCCTTGAAGAAACCTATGCCAGTCACCCAGATTTGAAGGATAAACCCCCATCGCACAAAGATGCAACTCTTTGTACAGATGGAACCAGCTTTCTACATGAGGGCATGCGAAAAGCAGCTTATGCTGTAGTCACCCTTGATGATGTGTGGGAGGCCATGCCCCTACCACCAGAAACCAGTGCCCACTTGGCAGAACTACATGCCCTCACATGGCTTTGGAATTGGCATGAGATCTACGAGTCAACATTTACACAGACTCCAAATAGGCCTTCCTAACCATCCAAGCCCATGGAGTTTTAGGAAAAAGCTAATCACAGGAAAAAGGCCTCATCACAGCTGGAGGAAAGGACATCAGATATGACCCCAAATTGTGCATTTGTTGGACAGTGTGTGGGCCCCCAAACAAGTTGCCATTATGCATGTATGGGTCATCAGAAAGGGGTTTCAACAACTGAAAGAGGAAACAACGAAGCTGCTCAAGTTGCCAGAGCAGCAGCCTTGGATCCCCTTCTTTACAGGCCACATGCCTTACTCTGTGGACCCCGGCCCAGGAAGAACAACCCCCATCGTATAGTCACTCAGGAACCCAGCAAGCTGAAGCAATAGGGGTGGAACTACTAGATGGGTGGTGGGTTCTGCTGGACAAAAAAGGTGTTTGTTTCCCAGCAGTTGGCATGGGATGCTGTCTCCTCCCTGCATAAGCATTTGCACTTAGGAAAAACGGCTTTGAAAAAAAGCCTTGGCTCAGGGAGGTCTATATCAACAATTTGTCTAGCCTGGCAGCTGCTGTTTGCTCTCAATGTCAGGTATGTGCTGCTAATAACCCTCCGTCAAGGCCCAGTTCAGGTGGGAGGGTCAAGAGGGCAGATCACACCATAGAGGATAAGTTGGCCAAAATTTGTCAGGAAACCCATCTCAAATGGCCGGATGATGCCCACAGCATGGCGTTGCTGGCAAAGAGGTGCACTCTCACCGAGGAGTTGGGTGTCTCGCCATTTGAATTGTTATATGGGAGGGTTCCTAATTTGCGTGGCCCACAGGTGTTGCCCAATCCCAAGTTACAGACATGGTGAAGTTCAAACAGTTGCCAGCCCTGAATGCCATAGTCCACAAATTGCAAAAAATATGTTTTGTCTTGTCGTTCTCATGAAATTGTAACTCCAGTCCACAACTTCCACCCAGGACAAGAAGTCTGGGTGAAGGACTGGTAGAAGGAACTATTGGGCCCCAAATGGTGTGGGCCGTATGCTGTTGTTGTTTTTTCTCCCCTTGTTGTTAAGGTAACTGAAATTAGGCCTTGGATTCACTGGACCCGTTTTAAATTGGCTGCGAAAGCTTATTGGAAGGCCTCCAGTGACCCTGCCAAGCCTCTATACCTCACGTTTTGGAAACACCAGGAGGAACGCCACCTCTTCTGCGGACACACGGGAAGCTGTCGCTCTACGAACAGGTGGTGAAGAACCAGCGCCCTCTGCAGGTGTCGCTCCAGGTGCCGTCGACACCCATCGCACAGGCAACATATTGCGTCTACCATGGAAACTCCGCCCCGTCCAATGCCCAGGCACAACCATGAAGACTGACTAGCGCCTACGCCGAGCTGCGTGCATTAGGAGAGGCCTGATGCCGGCAGTGCTGATCGTGGTTCTTCTCCTATTCATTTCTATTCTCATTGACTCTCTTTATCTCTATCAGGCAATCTTGGCCAGAGCAAAGGGTGAGGCCCATTGGTGGTGTGGGAAGTTCCGAATGATTACGGGGACCCCCGCTCCATCCTTTCCTATAGGGGGGAATGAGGATAATGAGGGTACTTCCCAACAAATGGAAGCTAGGCCCCTCACCTCTATAAATGACTCCCCTGCACAGGTAACTTCTGAGCCAATGCTAGAAAAAATGGGTTCAGGGCCTTTCCCCCTTTGCAAAGACTGCTTTTATCAGGGTGAACAGGGACTGCATTTTGTGTATAATGAACGCTGGTTATTAAATTGCCATCCGGAGGAGGGGCCATCGCCCTGTTCAGAGGAGACAGGGAACTATTTTGGCAGTGTCGAATGAACCCCAATGTCACAACTTGGGCACCAAACAAATGGTACAATTCGACCATTAGGTGCCATCGCAAAAAAGCCCATTCAGAGACCCTTCCCAGACCCCTTTCCAGAAAGGACAAGGGCTCAGGTGAAGTGGGCCCCCCTTGATTTCAGTCTGAAAATGGAATATGACATAACTTATGACCAGATTCCCATAATAGTGGAGATAACTTGTCAGCTTATTGGGGATGTAGGGAATCAGTGGTTTCTACAATGGTGGTCAGAGGATGAAAATCTGTCAAGCATGGATGCACAAGACCTGAGTAAGTACTGGCAGATAGGTGTAACACGTAACCATAGTGCTAAAGCCAGTCGCCTGGAGGTCTGGATAACCCAATCCAACTACTTGGAAACATATCAATGCCATGCGGGGACACTTGACAAGAACCTCAGCAGAACAGCTATAGCCACCCTAAAACACACAGGGAAAGGGAATGGTGGTTCTGGAGCCACTCCTACAACAGGGTAGGAACCCCCGTCCCACACGCACCCCTCAGGAGGATGGGAGGGGCGGCTCACGAGGGAAGGAGAAGGGAGTCCCAAGGGAACCCAGGGCCACAAGGGAGGCCATTGCCCCCTCTCCATTGGAATGCACTCAATGCCTGCAGGATCCACAGAAGGACAAAAGGAAAAAAAAAGCCACAAAACCCCATCTAGCACTTGGGAAGCCCCGGAGAACATGTATTGGATTCGTGGCACATTGGCCTACGAAGTCCTCCCTGTGTTCTTGGATGGATAAAACTTTGGGTTCTTTCTGTTGCCCATCCAATCACGACAGGTGCTAGGGGTCCTGGTGTATGACTCAGTCGGCCCCATCCATCAGAAGAGGAAGGTGGACACAGCCTTCTCTAACTTTCCTTGTAAGGAACTGGCTGAATACGAGAAATCTGACATGTGGAATTCAGAGAGAATCGTATGCACCTATGGGAGGGCCACTAGGGCAGAGGATGGGTCTTGGGGTTACTGCACCCCAATCTACATGATCAATTGGATCATGCATTTGCAGGCAGTATTGGACTTGGCTGGGGAGAGGATTGATAAATCTTTGAATATCCTCTCCAGTGCCACTGGCAAACTCTGTACTGCAGTGTACCAAAATCGATTGGCTCTTGATTACCTCCACGCAAGGGAAGGAGGGTCTGTGGGAAGTTCAACTTGTTTAATTGCTGCCTTCACATTGATGAGACTGGATGTGTCATTAAGCAGCTCACCACAGAAATGAGGCAACTCACTCATGTCCCAGGGCAGGAATGGAAAGGTTTTGATTTCACCTCCACTTCTAACTCCTGGTTCCCAAAATTGCCAAGGTTGCAGGCCATCATTGCCTTGATTGGTCTGATCGCAGCAGGCTGTGTAATCATCCCCTGCCTTATGCCAATCTTTGTCCGCACTATCACAAACTCCTTACCCCTCTTGATGGAGAAATGGGCCACTGAAAAGGTCCTGGCCCTGGTGGGATGCTCAGAAGGACGCTCAAGCAAATATGTTGGGCTCATGCTTCATGGAGAGGAACCTGCCATTTATGAAACTACACAGTAATCTTAGGATTGGGTGAAGTTTCAATAGGGGGGAATGATACAGCATGGGTTGCACAGGTAAACCCACCAGTGGCTGGCCAGGTTAGGTGGTCTTAATAGAATGGACCTTATAGATTCATTTTAGTTTGGCCTTTTACTCCAGTGCCCTGGAGTCCCAAAGTTGACTTTTAACTTCCTCATATTACAAATAGGGCTGACAGTGTGGCAAGACTCTGTAAAGGAGGGGCACAGGAAGCCAGGCGTGGGGTAGAGATAGTACAGAGAAGTTGCAGAAAACTGTTGGTATGAATATCTGCTTTTGTATTTTTCCAAGATGTACTTCCCTGTTCTGAACAGGGGTTTTTACGTTTTGTATGAATACGCCTCTTTAAACGCCCTCTGATTGACGAAGTTTGATTAAAGGTATAAAATCACTGCCCTGGGCGTAGCCAGGCAGTTCAGATGTTGGTGTGTGAACACGCTGAACTCGATGCATCCAATAAACCTGTTTCTCTTCCTTCGTGGTCTCAAGTCCTGATCTTTCGTAAGTAGATTACAAACCACAATCTGCTGCAACACCAACAGGTGGTTCTTCCAAGTAAACACAGGGAAGGAGAGTTACAGGCAAACACAAGCAGTTTATCAGCACACAAGCCCAGACAGACTGCTAGTTTACTTCTCAGAGCAGCAGGCTGCTTAAGTTTCTGTTTCAATTCTCTCCACAGACTCAGATCTGTTTAAGCTCCCATTGGCTGACTTATTTGCGATGCCTATTGATCGTTCCCATGTCTCTCCCAGTCATGAATATTTTAACAAAACTTTCTGACAGTGAAAGCAATTAATCAGATTTCCCCCAGATGTTATGGGAGCTTCATTACTAGAGGCTTTCAAGAAGAGACTGGATTGTCATCTGTCAGCAATGGCGTAAGGTCTCCTGCTTGGGCAGGGGTTTGGACTAGAAGACTTACCAGGACCCTTCCTACTCTATTCATCTGTAATCTATCAAGAGGAGGTAGTGGGTAGGATGCCTTCATCTTGAGGCCTCCAAGTTCTAAGCCATCATTTCATTTTCTTTTCCACCCCAAAATGACAGAAAACATCATCTTGGCTTTCCTGCTGGATAATCATCATAGGTCAACAAGCTGCAGAAAATTGCTGAGAGACTCTACGCGGGCGGCCTTTAGCCAATGGGCTCCCTACACTTAACTTAAAACCACTTCATGCAGGAACATATTTCAACAATCACCTTATCAATTGATGTCTGTCCAGCTGGTGGGTAAGAATTCCCAGAATAAGTGTTCTTTCTTTCCCTGGGCAATTTCTTCAGCCTCTGAAAACCACCCGCTGCTTTTTAAATCTGCCTTTTAGAGATTAGAGAAAGGGCCAAGCATAAAGGCAAACTGAAGAACACAAATACTAGGAGCTCTTAAAAAGCCATGTTTTCTCCTCTTCCTCTTCTTCTTCCTTTCTCTTCCCCTTCCACTCTCCTTCTCTTCTTCCTCCTGCTCTATCCTCTTTCTCTTCCTTTTCTCTTTCTCCCCCTCTCCTTCTCTTCCTCGTACTTCGCTCTCCTCTTGGTCCTCCTCCTCCTCTTTCACTTCTTCTTCTTTCTTCCCCTCTCCTTGTGTCCCTGCTCCCTCCTCTTCTTCTTTCTCTTTTTCCCCTTCTCCTTCTCTCCTGCCTACTTTGCTCTTCCTCCTCCTCCTCTTTCACTTTCTTTTCTGCTTTCTCTTTCTCTCCCACTCCTTCTCTTTCTCCTACTGTGCTCTCCTCTTTCTCCTCCTCTTCCTCTTCCACTTCTTCTTTCTCCCCCTCTCTTCTCTCCCTACTCCTGCTCCCCCTCTTCTTCTTTCTCTTCCTCCCCTCTCCTTCTCTTCCTCCTACTTTGCTCTTCCTCCTCCTCCTCCTTCACTTCCTTTTCTTCTTTCTCTTTCTCTCCCTCTCCTTCTCTTCCTCCTACTGTGCTCTCCTCTTCCTCCTCCTCTTCCTCTTCCACTTCTTCTTTCTTCCCCTCTCCTTCTCTCCCTACTCCTGCTCCCTCTTCTTCTTCCTTCTCTTTCCCCCCTCTCCTTCTCTTCCTCCTACTTTGCTCTCCTCTTGTTCCTCTTCCCCTTCCTCTTCTTCCCCCTCTCTTTCTCTCCCTCCTCCTGTACTCTCCTCTTCCTCCTCTTTCACTTCTTCTTTCTCCCCACTCTCCTCCCCCTCTCCTTTTCCTCCTTCTCTTCTCCTCCTTCTCTCTCCTCCTTCCTCTTCCTTTTCTTTCTCTCTCTCCTCCTCCCTTCCTCCTCCATATTTAACTATTCTTCTCTTCCTCTCCTCCTACCCTTTCTCTCCCCCTTTCAATTCCCCTCCTTCCTTCCCCCCTCCTCTTTCTCTTCTCTTGTTTTTATTTCTCCTCCTTCCTTCCCCCTCCTCTTCCACCTCTACCATCATCAGAGCTGCATCAGAGTTGTCTTTGACCATCATAGCCTGCAATCATATTCCTTTTAGGATCTTTGGCCTGCCACACACTCTCTCTCTTTCTTTACTAGGCTGTTTCATTAGTGGGGAATTGGGAGCAGGTAGGAGTTGACTGTGCTTGTTTTCAAAAGAAAAAATTCCTTTCTAGAAATCAAGGTCATTCTTTGTCTCTGCACCTGACCGGAACCAGCTGGGTGGAGATGCCAGCATAGCAGAAGAAGATTGGACCATGTGATAGATTTATGGGTGTGGGGACAAGATCATGAATTTTCAACTGGGTGGGAATCCCAGGAAGCTTTCAGATTCGAGATTCCCACAGATGTGCCAACACGTCTGTCTTACTAAATCGGAACTTTAAGGATAGCTCTGCCTTGGATTCTGATTTAATTCTGAATGATATTTGGAATGCTGACACCTATCCCATTTCAGGCAAGTGACTGTCTAGTCTCTTCTTAAAAGCCCCCCAGTGATGAAGCACCCAAAACTTCTGGTGGCAAGCTAATTGTCCTCGCTGTTATGAAGTTTCTCCTTCATTCCAGGTTGCTCCTCTCCTGGAATAATTTCCACCCATTGTTTCTTGTCCTCCTCTTCCTCCTCTGTCATCTCTGACCTTGCCTTCTATTGCGCTGGATGCAATTATTATGTTTTTCAAAACTGCTGTTGCGTTCTGCCTTCGCCCCAGCTTGCCGCCACAGAGTTTAATATACAGCCTCCTGCATTTTTGTCGCCAAGATATGGTGTTTTTGCTTTTATCTTTTCACAGGTTCTCACTTCCTGATGGCAATGTCAATATCTCTAGACTCGGGTGGATTTATGGGAGAAGCTGCAGATAGCAAGATTTTCTTGGCAATTAATACACCTGCCTCCTTCCTTTGACCTCAATTCCCGGAGGGCCATGCTAATGCTACGTGATGCAGTTGGATTCTTGGGCAGCTTAAGGAGGCATCCTGGCGTTTAAGGACTCTTTGTATGTTATTAGCCTCTTCTTTTCCCTTTGCAGCTTCCGAAGCTAAATGCGGAGCTTAACGGAAGGCTGTGGATTCTCCTCCATACTTATGCAAACCACAGCCACCGTTGTTCAAGGAATGGCAAATGACCGAATGATCTAAGAGCCGGAGCCCATTGTTAACGGCGTTGCCAAAAAGGCATTAAGAGTTGTTAGCCTAATTTTCTTCTCCGGTAATATTGTACTGCTAACCAGAGCAGACAAAACATTTGCTAGACTAATTCTCAAATACAGCTCATCTGGAACGTGCACTGCATATTGGACATTAATGCAATTGAGCGAGTCCAGAGATAATTCATGAGAAGAGTCCTCCACTCCTCTGCTCACGACGGAATCCCTTATGCCACCAGCCTTTGAATTTTGGGTTTAGACAACTTAGAACTACGCCACCTTCAGTCTGACCTAAGCGTAGCACATACAATTATCTGCTACAATGTCCTACCATCAATGAATACTTTAGCATCAGCCGCAACAATACACATCCATCCATCCACACACACACCCATCTATCTATCTATCTATCTATCTATCTATCTATCTATCTATCTATCTATCTATCTATCTATCTATCTATCTATCTATCTATCTAATCATCCATCATCTCTTTACCTTGTGGCAACCAAAACTGGATGCCATATTCCAAGTGTGGCCTTACCAAGGCATTATAAAGTGGTATTACCATTTCACGTGATCTTGATTCTATCCCTCTGTTTATGCAGCCTAGAACTGTGTTGGTATTTTTGGCAGCTGCTGCACACAGCTGGCTCATATTTAAGTGATTGTCCACTAGGACTCCAAGATCCCTCTCACAGTTACTACAGATGAGCAGCGTACCACCAATACTATGTGTATGCATTTGGTTTTTCTATTCTATTCTATTCTATTATGTAGAACTACCTACCTATCATCTATCTACCTATCACCTACCTACCTATTTACCTATCTACTTACCTACCTACCTACCTACCTACCTATCTATCTATCTATCTATCTATCTATCTATCTATCTATCTACGTATCTATCTATCATCTATCTACGTATCTATCTATCTATCTATCTACCTACCTACCTACCTACCTACCTACCTACCTACCTACCTACCTACCTACCTACCTACCTACCTACCTATCTATCTATCTATCTATCTATCTATCTATCTATCTATCTATCTACGTATCTATCTATCTATCTATCTATCTATCTATCTATCTATCTATCTATCTATCTATCTACGTATCTATCTATCTATCTATCTATCTATCTATCTATCTATCTATCTACGTATCTATCTATCTATCTATCTATCTATCTATCTATCTATCTATCTATCTACGTATCTATCTATCTATCTATCTATCTATCTATCTATCTATCTATCTATCTATCTATCTACGTATCTATCTATCTATCTATCTATCTATCTATCTATCTATCTATCTATCTATCTATCTATCTATCTATCTATCTATCTATCTATCTATCTATCTATCTACCATCTGAATAGAAAGACCAGGGAAGACATGAGAGCAGTCTTCCAATATTTGAGGGGCTGCCAGAGAGAGGAGGGGGGGGGGTCAAGCTGTTTTCCAAAGCCCCTGAAGGCCAGACAAGGAATAATGTGTGGAAACTGTTCAAGGAGAGATTCAACCTGGAAATAAGGAGGAATTTACTGACAGTGAGAACAATCAACCCATGGAACAGAAGTTGCCTTCGGAAGTTGTGGGAGCTTCATCACTGGAAGTGTTCAAGAAGAGATTGGACTGCTATCTGTTAAAAATGCTGTAGGGTCTCCTGCTTGGCTGAGGGGTTGGACTAGAATTAGGTGACCTACAAAGTCCCTTCCAGTTAATCTATCTATCTATCTATCTATCTATCTATCTATCTATCTATCTATCTATCTATCTATCTATCTATCTATCTATCTATCTATCATCTATCTATCTATCAATCATCTACCATCTACCATCTACCATCCACCATCCACCATCCACCACCCACCATCCACCATCCATCTACCTCCCTCCCTCCCTCCCTCCCTCCCTCCCTCCCTCCCTCCCTATCTACCTACCTACCTACCTACCTACCTACCTACCTACCTACCTACCTACCTACCTATCTATCTATCTATCTATCTATCTATCTATCTATCTATCTATCTATCTATCTATCTATCATCAATTTATACTCTCCAGAAGGACTAGCAACATTATTATTTTTCTCCACGTGGCCCCTTCCATCTTTACAATTCTATTATTTTCCGCAGACAGCTCCACAAATTCTCTTTGTTCCTGTAAAGTTTAAGAAGACTCAAACTCCAAACCCATTTGCTGGTCCTTCTTTCCATAGCCTTGATTCTCAAAATTCTTATTATTTTACCCATCCTGAGTGTGTGCAATCAGGAGAGGGTGTGCATTTCATCAATCCCAAACAGCCCCAGTGGTATTAAAAAATAAATTAGATATAGAGAAGGAACAGCCCCTGAGAGATTAAGCTGAAACCAAGTTTTTGGAGCACAATAATTCATTGCAAAGTACTTTCCTATTGGGAAGGATGTTATCTATGAATAATAAACGGGATTGTTTTGGTATTCATTGTAAAAAAACAATCCTTCATGATTAAATGGTGGTGACTCACAATGGTCGCATGTTTGGGTGTGAGGAGGAGAGAATGCCCCTCCACAAAACTTCCAAAAGTGCTGACACTCTAAATCAGAGTCTCCCCCCCCCCCCCGCACACTCCCCCGTTCTTGCCAAACATTACTTAAAGGAAAATTAATATTTTGCACCCAGAAAGTAGCTCTTCAGCCTAGATGGGGCAGGAAAAAGTCTTCCCTGATAAAAAACTCTTCTGGTTTTTATGGATAGCAGAAGAGATGAATTGGCTTGGCAAAAAAGAAAATGGATTAAAATTTTGTAGCCCTTTTCTCAGTCATAGGAGCCCATGAATCTTTTGTTTTAAACTTTATTTTAATACAAACAATCCATCTTCCATCAAATACTGTGTTGTTTCGGTAATAATGCACATGAATCTTATGGTGGGCATGCTTAGAATAGAATAGAATAGAATAGAATAGAACAGCACAGAACAGAATAGAATATACAATATAGAACAGAACAGAATAGAATAATAAAGAATAAAATAATAAAAATAGAATAGAATAGAATAGAATATAGAATAGAATAGAATGGAATAAAATAGAATGGAATAAAATAGAATAATACAATATAGAACAGAATAGAACAGAATAGAATAGAATAGTAAAGAATAAAATAGAATAATAAAGAATAGAATAGAATAATGAAGTAGAATAGAGTAGAACAAAATAATAGAATAGAATAATGAAGTAGAATAGAATAGAATAAAATTAATAGAATAGAATAGAATAATATAGAATAATATAGAATAATATAGAATAATATAGAATAATATAGAATAATATAGAATAATATAGAATAATATAGAATAATATAGAATAATATAGAATAATATAGAATAATATAGAATAATATAGAATAATATAGAATAATATAGAATAATATAGAATAGAAAACAATAATAAAGAATAGAATAGAATAATATAGAATGGAATACAATAGAATAATAAAGAATAGAATAGGAATAGAATAGAATAGAATAGAGGAGAAGAGAAGAGAAGAGAATTTGTATAGGTTCTCCTGCCTAAGCAGGGGGGTGGGCTAGAAGACCTCCAAGGTCCCTTCCAGGTCATTCATTCTATTCTACTTTAAATCCATCCAATCTTACAAAGGATGACTTTTATCTAAGAAGGTAGATAAAAGGCACCTTTCCTCCAAAAAGGTCTTCTCTAGACCTTTCCGGAAACACCCTAACATGACAAGCAAATCTACAAACTGCTTACAATAGATTGGAAAGCAAGCAAGCAAACTTGCATGACATTTTAATGAAGCCACAGCCTAGCCGACCGATGTCCTCTTGTGGTGTTTTTATTTAGCTGTATTCACACCTATTGGGCTGAGTCAACCTTGAGCCGGTGAGATTAGAACTGCAGATGACAGTCAGCTGAAGTGGCCTGCAGTACTGCACCCTAACCACTGCGCCACCACGGCTCTAAATGTCAGACGAATCTTGTGTTTGCACACAAATCGGTCTTTTTTTGCAAGTTTCCATTCTGCTCAGACCATCTGAGAATGCACAAAGCAAGTCCTTGAAACTTTGCTGCTGCATTGTTAAAAGTGTAATGAGAACATGTGGAAAATTTGCATTTAACAACTCAGAACTGGGACTTATGTTCGCACATTTCAGAATTGTCTTTTCCATAATAGCTAAATAAACAAGGACAAGGGCTTTTTTTTGTTGTTTGTTTGTTTAAAAAAAAGTGCTTATGTTCTCTTTTTGTTTTCACAGCTTAATTGTTTCGTATTGTATTTAAATATTTTATTTGCTTTGTCAACTGCCCAGAGAACTTGCCTTATAGGACAGCAAAGTGATATTAACCAGCTATGTAAGCAGCCTAAATAAATGAATACACGGAGAAACAATTTTGCCAAGCCATACGACAAAAAAGATCTCGAGACTTTGGGAAAAAAAAGTGCAATATAGCAGTAGACTTATAGCAGTAGACTTATATACCACTTCAAGGGCTTTCAGCCCTCTCTAAGCGGTTTACAGAGAGTCAGCATATTGCCCCCAACAATCTGGGTCCTCATTTTACCCACCTCGGAAGGATGGAAGGCTGAGTCAACCCTGAGCCGCTGAGATTTGAACCGCTGAACTGCTGATCTAGCAGTGGCCTGCAGTGCTGCATTTAACCACTGCGCCACCTCGGCTCTGCAGAGAAGAGCAACTAAAATGATCAAAGGCCTGGAGACTAAAACATGTAAAGAACAGCTCCAGGATTTGGGTTTGGCCAGTCTAAAGAAAAGAAGAATTAGGGGCAACATGATAGCACTATTCCAGTATTTGAGAGGCTGCCACAAAGAAGAGGGGGGGGGGTCAAATTCTTCTCCAAGGCACCAGAGGGTAGGACAAGAAACAAGAGATGGAAATTAACCAGAGAGAGAAGTAACCTGGAATTAAGGAGAAACTTCTTAACAGTGAGCACAATTAACCAGTGGAATAGCTTGCCACTGGAAATTGTGGCCACTCCATCACTGGGGTTTTTTAAGAAGAAACTAGACAGTCATTTATCTGAAATAGCATAGGTTCTCCTGCTTGAGGTGGATTAGAAGACCTCTAAGGTCCCTTCCAGCTCCTGTTCTGTTCTAAATTATTCTCCAAAGCACCAGAGGGCAGGACAAGAAACAATGGATGGAAACTAATCATTAAGAGAGTAGCAACCTGAAATTAAGGATAAACTTCGTAACAGTGAGGACAATTAACCAGTGAAACAAATTGCCTTCAGAAGTGCTTCATCACTGGAGGTTTTGAAGAAGAGATTGGATAGTTACTTGTCTGAAATGGTACAGGGTCTTATGCTTGAGCAGGGGGCTGGACTAGAAGACCTCCAAGGTCTCTTCCAGATCTATCCTGATTGATTAAGATTCTCCACCTCTTCTACCTCTTACTTCTTGCCCTGCCCTCAGAAGCTTTGCAGAGAAGGACATCCTCTCAAGCACTGGAAGACTAATATTGTGTCACCACTAGTCCTTATCTTTGTTAGATTAAACAAACTTCGTTCCCTCAATCAGCTAGAAGATCTCTAAGGTCCCTTCCAACTCCATAGCTCTATAATTCTGCAATTTGCATAGTTCAGCCTTCAGATCTCTTCTTTTCCCTTCTCTACTCCCTTCTTGTCCTCCCCTCTTTGTCTCTTCTCTGTTTCTTTCTTCTCTTCTTTCTCTTCTCTTCTTCTTCCATCTCTCCCCTGTCCTCCCCTCCCCTTCTCCTCTCTTCACCTCCCCTCCCCTCTTCTCTTTCCCTCCTCTCCCTCTCCTTCTCCATCCTTCTCCTCTCCTCTCCCCACTCCTCCCTCCCCCCTCTCTCTCTTTCTGTATATTTTGGTTAAAATTACTTATAATAGCAAAATCTAATGCAAACTAAACTTTAAAAAAAAGATAGGAGAAGTAAAAAATACAAGGAAAAAAGAAGCATGTGAAAAGTAGATATGTATAGGAAAAATAAATGTATAAAGTAACTCTCAATCTTCATCGCAGCACGTATAAATAAATTTAGTAGCTTTTTAGTCTTGCTAAAGTTGCAAACATGTTTCGCTTTAGCCCATATCTCATCTCTTATCTATAAACAAAGCTAACAAGCATCATCTTTTCAGGCCTCGCGTCAGTGAAAGTCCATAAATAATAGCCAGAAATAACAACAGATCTTATCTTAACTTTGATCAAGTAAACCAACTTTGCATTTCTAACGTTTACTTCACACGAGCTTAATCTTTAGGGCACTCAAATATACCTGCGCAATTTTATTCCTCTTCATTTCTTCTTGGTCCCATCTTACTGAGTTCTTCAAGGCTTCAACAAGCATCTTTTTACGTGACCCGTCAAAACCGTGCCCGACTAAGCCGCGCCCGATTAAACCGCGCCGCTGACGTCATCAACAGGGCAACAACAGCCAGCGCGGAGAAAGAAGGGCGCTTTAAATAGCGCTTTGAAAGCAAGCCGATTCAACTTAAGGTAAGGGTTAGGTTTAGGGTTAGGTTTAGGGTTAGGTTAAGGGTTAGGGTTAGGTTTAGGGTTAGGTTAAGTGTTAGGTTTAGGGTTAGGTTAAGGGTTAGGGTTAGGGTTAGGGTTAGGGTTAGGGTTAGGGTTAGGGTTAGGGTTAGGGTTAGGGTTAGGGTTAGGGTTAGGGTTAGGGTTAGGGTTAGGGTTAGGGTTAGGTTTAGGGGGGTTAGGTTTAGGTTTAGGGGTTAATTTTAGGTTTAGGGTTTACAGCGTGCTTCTGTCTCCGCGCTGTTGTCGCCCTGTTGATGACGTCAGCTACGCGGTTTAGTCGAACATGGTTTTGTGGTGGAACCTCTTTTTATGAATCCAGAAGGGTAGACTTACCTAGGTCACTCTCCCGTTTTTTTTTAAATTTGTATTTCTCTTTTAAATTTCTCAGCCAGTTTCTTTTATACATCCAGTGAAACATCCTTTTCTAAATTATTCTCTTGACCTGTCGATTGTAAATCCACTTTGAACTTCATCTCCAGCTTATCAGATAAAATTCGTTCTACATTTGGCATTTCTTCAATAGCATCTTTTGAACATCATCTATACATAGAAGCAGACCTCATTACTAGCATTATAGATATTATGGCTGCTATTTTAAAATCCCATTTTCTAATGTCCTCACTACTTTTATTGCCACAATTTTGTCCCACGTCATAGACCTATATATATATATTTCATCTATTAAAATCTTTAATTCCCTCTACTGATCGGTTTTTGAAATCAGGAAATTGTTTATCTATGTTATATCTTTTTAAAGAAGAGATTGAACAGCAATTTGTCTCAAAGGGTATAGTGTTTTCTGCTCAGCAGAGGGTTGGACTAGAAGACCTCCAAGGTCCCTTCCAGCTCTGATCTATTTCCAATCAGAAGTTGCTTATGTGTCATAATTAATTCCAAAATCTTACCGTAAAAGTTTAAATATTCCAATTTTAACTTAGGACCTTGAGACATTTATAACATTCTAAGATCAAAATCTTATTTAATTTTTCCTGTTTATTTCAGTTTTTTTTTTCAATTCTTAAAGTTATGATTAAAATTTATTTCTGTTTAGGGTTAAGCAATAGCAACGGCACTTAGACTTATGTGCTATTCCATACGGCTTTTCATCATTCTCTGAGTGGTTAAGCGATTCACTTAACGACTACGGCAAGAAAGATTGTAAAAAGAGGCCAAACTCAGCCACACAAATTTGGGTTCCATTGTGGACATACGTCAGGACTGGTGTGGTGGCCTAGAGATGGAACCTCTCACCTCACAATCAGGAGGCTGTGAGTGTGATCCTAGGTAGAGGCAGTTATTTCTCTCTCTGGGCACAATGAGAATATATCTGCTGAACAAAACTCCGCCTTGGCAACAGGAAAGGCAGTAAGCCATTCAAACACTCTGCTAGCTCCATTCAGTTGCCCAGACTTCGCCCCTCACAGGATTATGGGGTCATTAAAAGAAGATGATGGCTGTGGTTGTAAGTGAAGGACTATCTGTCATGTGATGACACCCGGCAAGGTCTTCTCTGGCATGGGGACTCATCCAGAAGATCTTTGGGTGCCCCCTCCCCTTGTATTGTTATTTTTTTGTACATTTTCTTTTTTTAAAACACATTTTATTCAGCATTTTTAAACATTAAAATCACAGTTACACTTTTACAGCTTTCCACTATCGGTATTCTTTTTTCTGATTTCTACCTTTCCACTCTACAACTTACTGTTTCATACGTATAGCTCCTTGTTTCGTGACTATTATTTTTGGAGTACACACAACATATATGCAACAATTACAACTCTATTGATTTATGAATAAATACCATCTATATATTGGCGCAGTGGTTAGGGTGCAGTACTGCAGGCCACTTCAGCTGACTGCAGTTCGGCAGTTCGGCGGTTCAAATCTCACTGGCTCAGGCCTTCCATCCTTCCGAGGTGGGTAAAATGAGGACCTGGATTGTTGTTGGGGGCAAATATGCTGACTCTGTAAACCGCTTAGAGAGGGCTGAAAGCCCTATGAAGCGGTATATAAGTCTAACTGCTATTGCTATTGTTTTCCACACAATCACTATGCATTAATTTTACATCTCTTTTCAAGCCAAATATACCACATATTCCATATCTTCTAATACTCTATTTCCTCTCTATCCTTTCGTTCCATGGTTAATTTATCCATTTCGGCGCATTCTAGCACCTTTTTTTTATTATCTCTGCATTTGATGTTTTTTATTATTTCTGGTTTTGGGCGAATGAGATTCTGGCTGCGATGATTATATGGAGTATATAATATATTGAATTTCTTGGCTTATATTTCCTTTTATTATTCCCAAAAGCTCAGGCTTCGTGTCAATTTTTTTTTTTTTTTTGCTCCGTTTACTTCCTCCAACCATTTTTTTGAATCTTTTTTTCCCCACAATTTCTTTCTGTACATTTTCATGTAGGAAATTCTGGTTGGTTGGTTTTCCGCCCAGCGTCGAAATAGCCTCCATCTTCCATTTAACATTCCTTGGAAGGGAAACGTAAATATGACAGAAGCGGCTACGGGAACAAGGAGAAATGGATGGGGAAGCAGTCAGGTTGAGTCTGTAAACACACACACACACACACCCCTCCCTCCCAACGCAAGATTTATGGAGCTTCAAAATAGCAACAGACACACACAACACCAATTCTTTTTCTCCCCTCTTCTTCTCCCTGGCCTGCATTGTTCGGGCCTCCTTTTCTTTCCAGGATGGATTATGGTCAAAGAACAAAAGAGGCATAAATCTTCATCCCCCTGACAAAGCCCACATTTGAAAGGAAGAATGATTTGCAACCGCTTTGCTGTAAAGTATCACACCACACACACACACACAGAGAGAGAGAGAGCCCGGCAAAAGCGAAGAATGGCATAATATTAAACTGTCACAGGTAAAGTTTATGAACTACCTGAGAGGCATTCAAACCAAGAAAAGGACCAAATAGTAGGCAGAGAGGAAAGGCCCCAGGTGTGGATCCCTCCGGAGGGTTTTCCCATTGATTCATGATAAATATTGAGACCCTGAGAGTGATTAATCCAGGGGGGGGGGGGGCGGGAAGGATTTTTTAAAATACATAGATGCATTTTTTTTTGTTTATTAAACAAAAGAGAGGGAGGGGAAGAAAAGAAGGAGGGAGGGAGGGAGGGAGGAAGGAAAGAAGGAGGGAGGGAGGGATGGGAGGGAGGGAGGGAGAAGGACGGGGAAGGAGGGAGAAAGAAGGAATGAGGGAGGGAAGGAGAGAGGGAGGGAGGGAAGGAAAGAAGGAGGGAGGGAGGAAGGAGGGAGAAAGGAAGGGGGAGGAACAAGGAAGGGAAGGAAGGAAGCAAGGAGGAGGAAAAAGGAAAGAAAGAAAGAAAGAAAGAAAGAAAGAAAAAAGAGGGAAGGGGAAGGGGAGGAATGGAAAAGAACAAGGAAGGAAAGGAGGAAGGCAGAGGAAAGAGGGAAAGGAGGGAGGGAGAGAGGAAGGGAGATAGGCAGACAGGAAGGGAAAAAAGGTAGGGTGGGAGGGAAGAGGGGAAGGGAAAGACAGTGGAATGGGGGAAGACGGGCAGGAAGGAAAGAAGGAAGGAAAGAAGGAAGGAAGGAAGGAAAGAGGGTGGGAGGAGAGAGGAGGGAGGGAGGATGGGGAAGGAGGGAGGGAGAAGGAAGGAATGAGGGATGGAGGGAAGGAAAGAGGGAGGGAAGGAAAGAAGGAAGGAGGGAAGGAGAGAGGGAAGGGAGGGAGGGAGGAGAGAGAAAGGAAGGGGGAGGAACAAGGAAGGGAAGGAAGGAAGCAAGGAGGAGGAAAAAGAAAAGGAAAAGAAAGAAAGAAAGAAGAGGAAGGAGGAGGAATGGAAAAGAACAAGGAAGGGAAGGAGGAAGGCAGAGGAAAGAGGGAAAGGAGGGAGGGACGGAGAGAGGAAGGCAGATAGGCAGACAGGAAGGGAAAAAAGGTAGGGAGGGAGGGAAGAGGGGAAGGGAAAGAGGGTGGAATGGGGGGAAGACAGGCAGGGAGGCAAAAAGGAAGGATGGAAGGAAGGAAGGAAAGGAAGGAGGGAGGGAAAAAGAATTTTGAAAAATGTATTGCTGTAAACCATTAAAAAAAGATGTTGAGACTTGGAAAAAGTACAGAGCCACTGAGATGATCAAAGGCCTGGAGATTAAAACGTGAAGAACACTTGCAGGATTTGAGTTTGACCAGTCTAGAGAAAAGAAGAATTAGGGGTGTCATGATAGCAGCCTTCCAGCATTTATGGGGCTGCAACAAACAAGAGGAGGTCAAATTATTCTCCAAAGCTTCAGAAGACATGAATCAAAGGATGGAAACTAATCAAGGAGAAGCAACAAGGAGTTAAGGAGAAACTCCCTAACAGTGAGGAGAACAGTGGACAACATCTTGCCTTTAGATGTTGTGTCTCTGCTTCATCACTGGAGATTTTTAAGATGAGACTGGACAGGCACTTGAAACAGTATAGGATCTCCTGCTTGAGCAGAGGGTTGGACTAGAAGACCTCCAAGGTCCCTTCCATCTCTATCCTGATTCTGAATCTTCCCGGAGTCACCACGAGTGAGTTGGGCAGGCATATAAATTCTCTTAATAAAGAAATGAAATCAATACCCCCCAAAAGTGTATAAATATATGCTTGAATGTATATGGGCCTGTATGTGTCTGTAAGTATGAGGGTTAACAGATTGGGAGCCACGTAGAGTCTTCTAAGCTTTTGTTATTTTACTTATTTATTCCCTTTCTATAAATAAAAGTGGGCTCCAAACATTTGCAGTAAATATCTTGTTTTCCCAACTTTTGTCTCCAATAATTGATTAGCTTAATTCCTGCTCCTGCAGGGCGATGTTGTTGTTTGTATTTACAATGCTATTTTTATTTGCAAGCAACTGTGGTGGTATTTCTTTCTTCTTTTTTTGGAGAAAACTCAAAAAAAGTGGCACAGAAACTTTCAGCCTTGCTTCCTTTCCAGCTCACATTAGTCACTATAAGTTCCGTCTTGAGCATCTCAGTTGCAAGATATCCCATTAATTTCAAGGCCAAACAAATGTTTCTTCCTGACTCTTTTTAAACAAGCGATTTCAAGAGAAGTTGTAGTAATGGGCCATTTAACTGTTACTACACTCTGCTAGTTGAGCTATTAATTCTAGATGCCAATCTTCATGGAGGACTCTTAAATTTGGAGAGGCCAAGAGTGATTGCTACACTACTTTCAAAATACTAATTGGGAGGTAGCAAAGCGTAGTCTTAAAATACAGCAGGTATTCACAAATATACCATGTTTTTCGGTCTATAAGATGTACTCTCTTATAGTGAGTGGAAATGTCTGTGAGTGGAAGAGCTGAGGTGGCGCAGTGGTTAGGGTGCAGTACTGCAGGCCAGCTGACTGCTATCTGCAGTTCGGTGGTTCAAATCTCACCGGCTCAAGGTTGACTCAGCCTTCCATCCTTCTGAGGTGGGTAAAATGAGGACCCGGATTGTTGGGGGCAATATGCTGACTCTGTAAACCGCTTAGAGAGGGCTAAAAGCCCTATGAAGTGGTATATAAGTCTAACTGCTATTGCTATTGCTATTGTCTTATAGAGGGAATAATGCCGGAGCCTCACCCACCCTTCGCCCCCCATCCTTCGGTCTCTGCCTCCCAACAATTTGCCTCCTTGCAGCAAACAGAGAAAAGAGGGAAGGGAGGAAGGAAGGAAGGAGGAACAAGGAAGGAAAGGAAGGAATCAAGGAGGAAGAAATAGGGAAGGAAGGAGGAAAGAGGGGAGGGAGGAAGGAAGGAGGAGGAACAAGGAAGGAAGGATGAAGAAAGAGGAAGGAAGAGAGGAAGTCTGATCTGTTCAACAATTGGTTGAGATATTTAACAGCAAAACCTCATTCAAGCTCATCAGGATGTTGGAATTACAGAGTTTTAATTTGCCGTGGTAAATGGCATTGCAACATTGCAAATCATGCTTCCGTTTTCTCCTGCCATCCACCCAATGCCTTCAAGGTGAGATACGCCACAGTGTGCGAGCCTTCGCCTGCGTGTCACTCCCCACCCGCCACCCCGTTGCCCAGGCCCTTCTCTTCCCCTGGGGCTCCGGCTGCAGCTTGCTTGTAAGCTGCTGCTGGCAGCTTAAACTTTAAACTAATGTAATTGCAAAATTGTTCTTTTAATATCAGATGCCCCAGGGAGACGTGTCAGCTTTTATTTCAGCTACAAGCAATAATGGCCTTTGATGCTGGGTTCTAAAGTAGGCTGGGCTACCGAATAAAGCATTGTTTATTTTATTTTATTTTTTAACCTCAGCTTTTACTTCCTTGATGCAAATATTTCCCAAACTAGAACTGGGCCAACGTTTGTGATGTAGCTGGCTATTTTCAACCAAATCATAAGCTTGGAAGCAGGTGTCCCAAGAACTAATGTCCTTCCATCCATCCATCAATCTACCTTTCTATCCATCCGTCCATCTGATGGCAAGTTATCCCATGACAAATTGCTTGTGATGGGTTGGCCATGGCGAATGGACTGCAGCAAATTGGTCATGGTGAGGTGTTCCATTGGTGGGGGGTAGATCAGAGGTGGCATTCAGCAGTTTCTGACCAGTTATGGAAAGCCACCTTAGCTCATGACAAGCTTTAAACCTTTGAACTTTTCTTCATAGGGCGGAGAAGTCAAAATCTTCCATTTGGTTCCTCAAAATCTTCCATTTGGTTCCTCAAAATCTTCCATTTGGTTCCTCAAAATCTTCCATTTGGTTCCTCAAAATCTTCCATTTGGTTCCTCAAAATCTTCCATTTGGTTCCTCAAAATCTTCCATTTGGTTCCTCAAAATCTTCCATTTGGTTCCTCAAAATCTTCCATTTGGTTCCTCAAAATCTTCCATTTGGTTCCTCAAAAATCTTCCATTTGGTTCCTCAAAATCTTCCATTTGGTTCCTCAAAATCTGCATTGCCACCACAAACTTTAACCCGCCCAGAGTCATCTTAAAGAACCATGAACATCTAACAAACAAATAAATAAACCAGTTCCCCAACTCCCAGGATTCCCTTGCCGATATGCCACCTGAGGAATTCTGGGAGTTGAAGTCCACAGGTCCTAAAAGCTGCCAAGTTTGAAAGCAACAACATCACAGAATATGTCTACTTTAATGAAAAGAAGGACTAAGGGGGACATGATAGGAGTGTTTTGATATCTCAGGGGTTGCCACAAAGAAGAGGGAGTCAAATTTCTTCTTATTTCCAAGTTGAACCTCTCCTTGATCAGTTTTCATCCATCATTCCATGTCTGGCCTTCGGGTGTTTTGGAAAATAGCTTGACCCCCTTCTTCTCTGTGGCAGCCCCTCAAGTATTGGAAGACTGCTATCATGTCTCCCCTGGTCCTTCTCTTCACTAGACTAGCCATATAGAGTATTTGCAACCATTCAGCTTGATCTTGGAAGTTAAGTTGAGTAAACCTAGTTAACGATGAAGGATTAGATGTTGCTTGATTAGATTTTGAGGTCAAGTCTTAGTGGCCACATAGATAGACCTTCTCCAGGGTGATCTACTCCTGTCCTGAATCATGAAAAGTCGGACATGACTGAAAGGATAACATCATCATGGGGCTGCCCCAAAGAAGAAGGAGTCAAGCTATTCTCCAAAGCACCTGAGGTTAAGACAAGAAGCAATGGGTGGAAACTAATCAAGGAGAGAAGCAATTTAGAACTTAGGAGAAATTTCTTGACAGTGAGAACAATTAACCAGTGGAACAACTTGCCTCCAGAAGTTGTGAATGCCCCAACACTGGAAGTTTTAAAGAAGAGATTGGATAATCATTTCTCTGAAGTGGTATAAGGTTTCCTGCCTAAGCAAGTGGTTGGACTAGAAGACCTCCAAGGTCCCTTCCAACTATTCTATTCTATTCTATTCCATCCCATCCCATCCCTATATATTCTATTCTATTCTATTCTGAGGTGGTATTCAGCAGGGTCTGACCAGTTCTGGAGAACCACTAGGGGAAATTTTGAGTACTTTGGAGAACCAGTAAATACCACCTCTGAGTGGCTCCACCCCCATCTATTCTCTGCCTCTCGAGTCCCAACTCATTGGGAGGGAATGGGGATTTTGCAGTATCCTTCCCCTACCACGCCCACCAAGCCACATCCACTTAATCAGTAGTAAAAAAAAATGAATCCCACCACTGTTGGAGAGACTAATCGTCTATAGAGATAGATCATGGTTGTCCAAAAGTATTTTTTGAAGAGGCAACTGGACTTTCTTGTTTTTCTTTGAAGACATTTCCCTTCTCATCTGAGAAGCTTCTTCAGCTCTGACTGGATGGTGGGGGAATGGAAGGATTTATACTCTTTGCAGACAAAACTGGTCACAGAGCCAAGGTGGCGCAGTGGTTAAATGCAGCACTGCAGGCTACTGCTAGATCAGCAGGTCAGCGGTTCAAATCTCACCGGCTCAGGGTTGACTCAGCCTTCCATCCTTCCGAGGTGGGTAAAATGAGGACCCAGATTGTTGGGGGCAATATGCTGACTCTCTGTAAACCGCTTAGAGAGGCCTGAAAGGCCTATGAAGCGGTATATAAGTCTACTGCTATTGCTATTGCTATTTGCATTCTTTTTTGAGAGTTGTTAAGGTCACTTGGGGGTTTATCTGTCGTAGTCGTGCAAATGGATTTATCCACACTCATTTGCACTACTCAGGTGATCCTGAGGACAGGTAAACCTCCAAGTGGCCTCAAGGACTCTATAAAAGGATGCAAATGACCAGCTGTCTGCAAGGAATATCAAGCCTTCCGTTCTCCACCATCCAGCCAGAGCTGAAGAAGCTTCTTGGATGAGAAGCAAAACGTCTTCGAAGAAAAGCAAGAAAATCCAGTTGCCTCTTGAAAAAAAAAAGCACCTTTGGGTAGAGAGTAATCACATTCCTGTGTCCCAATCTACTGGACTTTTCAGACAAATAACTGAAGCTCCAATGATTCCATAACCCTCACTTTTATTCATTTTTATGGCTTGGAATTGGATAATCTGGCAGAGGGACGCGGGCAGGGAGAACGCTAGCAAAGGAAGGAAATTGAATTGGCAGAGAAAGCATGCAATTAAAAATTAAAGTTTTATTAACATTCCAATATTCCCTGCCCCGTCTAATCTGTAGCCCCCTGCAGATTCACTACCCAAGAACACTCTGAGATTCCAAAACCCAATATCCACACCGTGAATGGGGGGGCTTTGTAGTTCCTTTCCCTGCCGAGGGAATTATTAACAATGCTACATTGGGCGAAGCTGAAGGCCGGACTGTGATACATGGTTGCCCATCATCCGTGAGATGGTAATTATTTTTAGCTACTAATTACAGATGCAGTGCCCACACTAGCAGATATGGACAGATGTAATTTCCACAGGAATGTAGAACTGCTACAGTTTTCCCCATTATCCAAAATGCTTTGACTTTTTTACAAGTCCACCATATATGATAATACGTAGCATCAGCACAATCACATCTCCAGCATTTAGGTTGTAAGTTCGGATACATACAAGCCAATTTTTAGGGATTTCCTACTATTTTTGTCTGCAGTCTATTTTGTATTTCCACCTCTTATTCGTTCTCCGGTTTTGTATTTGTTTTGTAGTTTCTTGATCTTTCTTCTTCTCTTTATTGCATTCCTACTTTTTTCCCTCTTGCCTCTCGCCAAATATACCGTCAGTCCCACGCTGAGTAATATTGGGATTCCTCTTTAACTTTGAACTCTTTCGTGAGCCTGTCCATTTCAGTGTGTTCCAATATTTTTTTATTACATTTTCTTCCGTTGGTATGTGTTTATTTTTTCCAATTCTGTGGAAATGAGATTCTTGCTGCCGTAATTATGTGCCGAATTAGGTATTTGATACATTTCTCTTAAATTCCCTTTATTATTCCTAATAGAAATAATTCAGGTTTTGGTTCTATTTGAAGTGCAGTAATCTTGCTGCCTTCTTCTTTCCTCCTCTCCTTCCTCCTTTCTTCTTCCTCTCTCTTTTCATCCTCCTCCTCCTCTCTTCTCCTCCTCCTTCTCCTCTCTCCTACTCTTAATTCCCTTCCCTTACTTCCTCTGTTTTACCCTTTCTTCCTTTCCCTCCTCATCCTTCCTCCTTTCTTCTTCCCCTCTCTTCCCCCATTCCTCTTCTCTCCTCCTCCTTCTTCCCCTCTCTCCTACTCTTAATTCCCTTCCCTTATTTCCTCTGCTTTGCCCTTTCTTCCTTTCCCTCCACATCCTTCCTCCTTTCTTCTCCCCTTCTCTTTCCTCCCTCCTCCTCTCTTCTCCTCCTCCTTCTCCTCTCTCCTACTCTTAATTCCCTTCCCTTACTTTCTCTGCTTTACCCTTTCTTCCTTCCCCTCCTCATCCTTCCTCCTTTCTTCTTCCCCTCTCTTTCCCCATTCCTCCTCTCTCCTCCTTCTTCTTCCCCTCTCTCCTACTCTTAATTCCCTTCCCTTACTTCCTCTGCTTTACCCTTTCTTCCTTTCCCTCCTCATCCTTCTTCCTTTCCGTTGTTGCCCTCCAAGCAAAGCAACTATTGAAGTCTTATATAACTCCGACAAGCACATTAGCTTCTCTTGGCATCCTACTACTTAAGCATTGCTATCCAGAGGCAAAAGGCTCTGGAATAGATATCCCTGATGGCATTAGCAGCTCCTTGACAGCAGCTTCACCTCCAATTTCAGCTTCATGTCTCAACAATTTAGGCCAAGGCAAACAACTGGTGGTGGGGGAGGGGTAACAGGCTATCTAATGATCGTAATTACATTGTATTGGTGTTATTTGTTGAATCAGGGTCAGCGGCTCCTGTCACTCAACTTGCTAGGAATGTAGTCTCAGTGTCGAATCCCCAGTGGGGTGGAGGGAAGGTGGTGGACTAACCAGGAAGCGGGACTATTCTACCACTCGATTGCCACGGGCCGAAGTCAACAGGATGGCCCAGAAGCTCCTTCATCTACGTTTCAGCAGAAAACAGTTAAAATGGCCACGGCATCATGTACTAAGAGGGGGCCCCGATGGCTCAGTGGTTAAAGATATTGTCAGCTGAAAAGAAGATAAGGAAGGGAGGGAGGGAGGAGGATGGGGAAGGAAGGAACAATATGGGAAGAAATGAAGGGAGGGGGAGGATAGGGGAAGGGATGGAGGGAGGGAGGGAGGAGGAGGGAGGGAGGAAGGAGGATAGGGGAAGGAAGAAAGGGAAGAAGAGAGGAAGGAAGGGAGGAAGAGAAGAAGAGAGGAAGGAAGGAAAGAAGGAATGAAGGAGGGAAGGAAGGAAAGAAGGAAGGAGGATAGGAGAAGGAATGAAGGGAGGGAGAGAGGGAGGAGGATGGGGAAGGAAGGAACGATATGGGAAGAAATGAACGGAGGGAGGAAGATAGGGGAGGAATGAAGGGAGGGATAGAGGAAGAAAGGAATGATTTGGGAAGGAATGAAAGGAGTGAGGGAGGAAGGAAAGAAAGAAGGGAGAAAGGAGGGAGGAAGATTTCAAATAAAAGAATGGGAGGGAGGAGGATAGTGGAAGGAAGGAACAATATGAGAAAGAATGAAGGGAAGGAGAGAGGGAAGGAAGGAAGGAAGGAAGGAAGGAAGGAAGGAAGGAAGGAAGGATATAGGAAGGGAGGGAGGGAGGGAGAAAATGCCTCCAATTAACCCAACTGAGCATTTTACATACAGTAGTCCTTTATGGCCACAACTTGAAACCTGTCCTTGGCTGTCACATTTTAATGGTTACACGTAATCCTGGACATAAAACAGTTTGTTTAGTGGCCAATTTTAATTTTTGCTGCTGAATCCTGGGGGTTGCAGAGTTTTTGCAGCTTTTATAAGATGGTCTCTTGTAAACTGCGATCAAAATCTGTATCTATTCTTCCAAAGCACTTTTGGGCAGGACAAGAAACAATGGATGGAAACTAATCAAGAAGAGAAGCAACCTGGAATTATGGAGACACTTCCTAACAGTGAGGACAATTCACCAGTGGAACAGCTTGCCTCCAGAAGTTGTGGGTGCTCCATCACTGGAGGTTTTTAAGAAGAGACTGGACAGTCACATTTCTGAAATGTAGAGGGTCTCCTGCTTGAGCAGGGGGGGTTGGACTAGAAGACCCCCAAGGTCCCTTCCATCTCCATCCCGATTGATTAAGATTATTTTCACTTGATGTATGGGGTGGACAGTATTGTTCCAGAAAGTTTTATTTTTACTCATCCAATTTGGTAGTGTGTGTGTGTGTGTAGAAAAAAACAGGTTTGGAGAGAAATAGAGATGTGAACAACAGCTGAAGAGTGTGTGAGATTTCAGCATGTGGTGGGGTGTGAGAAAAACAGCCTGCAGGAGAAACTTGGAGAACAATGCTTGGGGGGGTCAGATAAAGATGGCAGATGGTTGAGTTTGTTGTATGAAATAAAGGAGTAGAAACTCAGAGTTGGTGTTGTGTGCCACCTGAGGCCCTAAGTTGTGCAAACATTGCCGTCCGTCCTTAGATAGGTGTGTGTGTGTGAGAGAGAGAGAGAGAGGGAGGGAGGGAGGGAGGGAGAGAGAGAGAGAGAGGGAGGGAGGGAGGGAGAGAGAGAGAGAGAGGGAGAGAGAGAGATGCTCTGTCTTTAAAAGAGAAACATCTGCTTATTCGGTTCCAAAGCAAGTTTGAATAACACAGTTGGAATGGACCTTGGAAGCTGGAGATTAAGATGTATGAAGAACAGTTACAGGAATTGGGTTACATCTAGTCTAATGAAAAGAAGGACTAAGGATGACATGACAGCAGTCTTCCAATATCTCAGGATTTGCCACAAAGAAGAGGGGGTGTCAACCTATTCTCCAAGGAACCTGAAGGCAGGACAAGAAGCAACGACGTTGCGACGGTATGACATGCGACCTCGGAGCTCCGAGATTGCAGTTGACACTTTTGCCGCTGGACAGTCCATTTGGACCTAAACCATCGTGAAGAGATGGTGACAGGGAAGAGTACATCTTGCTGATTTCAGGGGCATTGCAAAGTCCCTGATTGATCCAAGAGAACCTCTTCTTGCCGGCGACAAAAAGCACAGCCTCAAGCTGCTGAAATCGGGACAGCTTCTCAATGGGAGGGAAGCGGAAAGAGAAAGTGTGTCCATCTGGTGAGGAAATCTTATTTTTATAAAAGACTGCCCAAAAAGATTGAAGTTAAATCAAACTGGTAAAGAAAAGGAAATAAGTGGCGAAATTAAGCATTATTGGACAGTGTGTTGTCTTTTTTTATTTTATTTTTTTTCTATCGATGGAAGTTTTGTGAACATTTTTTACTTTTTAAAGTGAAAGTATTGGATTTTCTTCTTCTATTGCTTTTTTTAACCTATGGATTAAATATTTTCCTTTATTTCTACAAGTCTGGTTGGGGTGGATTCTTTCTTTTTATTTTGTTTCATTTAAGAACTTTGTTTCTTCTAAGCCTGGAACATAAATATAAAGAAGATATAAAAGGAATATAAAGAGCGTATTAAGAGGGAAAAGAAGTTACACTGCCACTCCTCTTCTCCTTCTCCTCCTCCTCCATCTACTCCTCCTCCTCCATCTACTCCTCCTCCTCTCCTTCTCCTCCTTCTCCTTCTTTTCCTCCTCCTCCTCCTCCTCCACCACCACCACTACTCTACTACTACTACTCTTCCTTCTCCTTCTTCCTTCTCCTCCTCCTCTTCTTCACCACTTCCTCCTACTACTTCTCCTCTCCTCCTCCTCCTCTTCTTCTTCTCCTTCCTTCTCCTCTTCCACTTCTTCACCACCTCCTACTACTACTTCTCCTCCTCCTCTCCTCCTCCTCTTCTCCTTCTTCCTTCTCTCCTCCTCCTCCTCTTCTCCTTCTCCTTCTTCCTCCTCCTCCTCCTCCTCCTCCTCCTCCTTCTACTACTACTACTACTATTACTACTACTTCTCCTCCTCCTTCTCCATGAGATATTTTGATTCAAGGGAAGGGAGCCTATTGAAGGTCCTGAAGGTTGGGTGGATTTATAGAAGAATCCAGCTTCAACTCAACCCTATCAATAAGGAGGCTGCGATTGTTGGGATCGCCCAGATTCAGAGATCTTCTATTTCTATTCCTTATTGAGGTCCACTTCCCCCTTTCAAGTGCGGCATTCGCTCTTAGGCCACTCAGAGCTCCTGCTGAAAGAGAGGGTGACAGCTATGGTCAAGAGGGCCTTTGCACAGCTGTATCAGGTATGCCAGATGTATCTCGTCCTGACTCGGGCAGTTCTCCTGAGAGACACTTATGCTCTTGTCTCCTCCTAGATGAACTACTGCAATAAACTACCTGTGGAGGCCAATGAAGACTGGTCCCAAGAGTTTTACTCGGAGCAGAATGCAACAATGTGAACAGTGGCAGGCCTGCTCTGTCTCTCTATCTGTCTCCCTCCCTCCCCATTCTCTCTCCCTCCCCCTCTCTCCCTCTTTCTGTGTATGTATATGTATCCTTCCCATGTTTTCCCCTCCCTCCTTCCCCTTTCCCCTCCTTACCTCCATTTCTTCTTCCTTCCTTCTTATCTTTTTTCTCCCTCCCTTCCTTCTCATCTTTTCCCTTCTCTCATTCCCTTCTTTCTCCTCCCTCCCCCTTTCCCTCCCTCGTTCCTTCCCTCCCTCCCTCCATTCCTTCTTATCTTTCTCTTCCCTCCCTTCCTTCTCATCTTTCTCCTTTTCTTTCCCATCTTTCTCTTACCTCCCTCTTTCCCTCCCTCCTTCCTTCCCTCCATCCCTCTCTCCCTCCCTCCCTTCCTTGTCTTTCTCTCCCCTCCCTTCCTTCTCATCTTTCCCCCTCTCTTTCCCATCTCTCTCCTCCTTCACTCTTTCCCTCCCTCCTTTCTTCCCTCCCTCCCTCCATTCCTTCTTATCTTTCTCTTCCCTCCCTTCCTTCTCATCTTTCTCCTTTTCTTTCCCATCTTTCTCTTACCTCCCTCTTTCCCTCCCTCCTTCCTTCCCTCCATCCCTCTCTCCCTCCCTCCCTTCCTTGTCTTTCTCTCCCCTCCCTTCCTTTTTATCTTTCCCCCTCTCTTTCCCATCTCTCTCCTCCCTCCTTCCTTTCCTCCCTCCTTCCTTTCCTCCCTCCCTCCTTTCCTTCTTTCCTTCCTTCCTTCCTTCCTTCCTTCCTTCCTTCCTTCCTTCCTTTCTTCTTAATTCAGTTTTTGGCAGATTCTAAACATGAAAGGTGCCACGAGAACAGTCCTCTCGCAGCTTCTCCTGCTTTTACAGCTGCCTTATCTTTTTGTAGCAGCTGACACGGACAATAATTGACTGGGGTGACATGGAGTCATGACAACTCCTTTGATTAACAAGGTAAATTTTGGGTCTCTTTGTCTCTTGCAGGAGTGCGTAATGAGAATGGCCGTTGTGCTGATTGAAGAGTTTTGAAAACATAAATTAAACCGAAGAGTTGAACCAGTTTCTGCTGTGATCTCTAATTAGAAAGAGCTCAGTAAATATTGCTGGAATCCCACCTTCCCTAACCCCTATTTTCCCATCCATTATGTTCTTTCTGGACATCTGTACTGTGCGGCCGTAAAAAAAAAGAAAGAATAATGAGAAAGGTTGATTTACGAAGAGTAGAAGAATCTGCTTTTTCAAAGCAGAGTTCATGATCCAATCAAACTTAACCACTTTTATGATCTATTAATCGGAACGGGAGGTACATAAACACATTCATGCGGCGTTTCCAGGGCTCAAAGCATTAAACCACTAAAATGCTGGCAGTTTTAGCTTTCACGAACAAAAGAGAAAGGGTTAGAGGAAGTTTCAGTGAAATTAAAAATTTGCATAGAAATAGAGGAATGAATAGGCTCATTATACAGATGGAGGGAAAGGATCTTTGGAGAAACAGAAACAAACCCCCAAAATGGGAGAAATAGGGAAGAATTGTAGATAGGAAATAGAATAGGAAAAGTTGAAAAGCATTGGATTGTGGACATAGAACGTTTAGGTACCCGAAAGGTGAGTGGCCATGTTAAGATATATATATAATAATTCCAGAATCTACATATTGAGGGAAGCTTCATGTAAGTAAGCTTCATGTAGTAAAACCACACCTAGAGTACTGCATTCAGTTTTGGTCACCACACTATAAAAAAGATGCAGAGACTCTAGAAAGAGTGCAGAGAAGAGCAACCAGGATGATTAAGGAACTGGAGGATAAAACATATGAAGAACAGTTGCAGGAACTGGGCATGGCTAGTCTAGTGAAGAGAAGGACCAGGGGAGACATGATAGCAGTCTTCCATATATTTGAGGGGCTGCCACAGAGAAGAGGAAGGGGGTCAAGGTATTATCCAAAGCACCTGAAGGCTAGACAAGGAATAATGGATGGAAACTGACCAAGGAGAGATTCAAGGAGGAATTTTCTGACAGTGAGACCAATGGAACAGAAGTTGCCTTTAGAAGTTGTGGGAGATTCAGCACTGGAAGCTTTCAAGAAGAGATGGGACTGCCATCGGTCAGAAGTGGTGTAGGGTATCCTGCTTGGGCAAGGGGTTGGACTAGATGATCTGTAAGGTCCCTTCCAACTCTGTTAAATCTGTTAACCTGTTATTTATGTTATACATATTGATTGAAGCTTTATGCTACTTTCCAAAGCTTCTGAAGGCAGGGCAAGAAGCAATGGGTGGAAACTAACTAAGGAGAGAAGCTTTATGCTATTTTCCAAAGCACCTGAAGGCAGGGCAAGAAGCAATGGGTGGAAACTAACTAAGGAGAGAAGCAACCTAGAGCTATAGAGAAATTTCCTGACAGTGAGAACCATTAATCAGTGGAACAGCTTCCCTTCAGAAGTTGTGGGTGCTCCAACATTGGAGGTTTTTAAGAAGACATTGGACAACCATTTGTCAGAAATGTTATAGTGTTTTCCTTCTTGAGCAGGGGCTGGACTAGAAGACCTTCAGGGTCCTTTCTGCTATTCTATTTACAGGGGATTTAAGGCTAAACTATAAGATTGAGGATTGAGGGAGCCAGTTAGTTTAATTTAACAAAGAGAAGGACTAGGGATGACATGATAGCAGTCTTCCAATATTTGAGGGGCTGCCACAGAGAAGAGAGCATCAATCTATTCTCCAAATGACTTGAAGGCAAGACAAGAAGCAATGGGTGGAAACTAATCAAGGAGAGAAGCAACCTAGAACTAAAGAAAAATGTCCTGACAGTGAGAACAATTAGCCAGTGGAACCGTTGCCTCCAGAACTTGTGGGTTCTCCATCACTGGGAACTTTCAAGAAAAGATTGGAGTCATATAGGGTCTCCTGCTTCAATAGGGGTTGGACTAGATGACCTCCAAGGTCCCTTCCAAATCTATTGTTCTGCTATGCATGTGAAATTGCAATGGGTTCTGTTGCCCCATTTTGGATACCCACGAAGTTTCCATAATTATCTTACTTCTCCTTTATTTCCAGGAAGGGAAGACCTAAATCAGAGATTCATGCAGATGTATACTCAAAAGTTAATATAATTTTCATTTATGTGTCTCCTTCCACATTTTTTTCCATCCCCACTGTAATTACAGGAGGGAAGGGAGGAAGCTAATTCTATAGTATGAACAATAAAGTAAAGTGTGTTTAATGGCTCTAAAGATCCAAATGGTTGGCTCTTCGCCTAGATTCTAAAAATGTTTCTGGTTATATTTTATTTTTGTGATACTTTCAAGAACTTTAACGTAGTATAATAAATACTTGTCATTAATGATGCATAAAGGATTTTACACTGTGGGAGGACTGAATAAAAGTGAAACCAGATATTTAAATGGGTGGGAGAGGAAGAGGAGGAGAAGGAAGAAGAGGAGGAGGAGGAGGAAGGGGGTGGGGTAGAGGAGAAGAAGAGAAGGTGGAAGAGAAAGAGGAGAAGGAGAAGAATAATATTATAAAGCCTTAGTAAGACCACACCTAGAATACTGCATCCAGTTTTGGTCACCACACTATGAAAAAGATGTTGAATCTCTAGAAAGTGCAGAGAAGGGCAGCCAGGATTTAGGGGTTGTTGTTGTTAGTTGTGAAGTTGTGTCTGACCCATTGCAACCCCATGGACAACAATCTTCCAGGCCTTCCTGTCCTCTTCTGGAGTCCATTTAAGCTCACACCGATTGCTTCGGTGACTCCATCCAGCCACCTCCTTCTCTGCCGTCCCCTTCTTCTTCTTTTGCCCTCCATCGTTCCCAGCATGAGGCTCTTCTCCAGGGAGTCCATCTTCCTTCTCATTAGGTGGCCAAAGTCTTTGAGTTTCCTCTTCAGGATCTGGCCTTCTAAAGAGCAGTCATGATTAGAGGACTAGAGATGAAATCATATGAAGAACAGTTACAGGAACTGGGCATGGATAGTCTAGTGAAGAGAAGGACCAGGGAAGACATGGTAGCAGTCTTCCAATATTTGAGGGGCTGCCACAGAGAGGAAAGGGTCAACCTATTTTCCAAAACACTTGAAGGCCTATTCATGAGTGGTTCTGGTAGCGTGTGTCCAACACATCTATTGTAGGCAGTGACGTGCGGTGAGGCTTATGCCTGGTAAGGCAAAAAGAAAAAAAGCGGCTTGACAGCGGGCAGAGGGGAAAGCGGTGGCAGCAGAGGAAGTGGCAGCAGCAGCCGATGAAGTTCCTGTGATGCAAAGTGCCCCGCCGCCGCTAAGGCCAACATCCACGCCACCCCCAGTCTTTTATAAAAATAAGATTTTTTCACCAAATGAACACACTTTCTCTTTCCGCTTTTCCTCCTGTTGTGGAGCTGTCCCAACTTCAGCAGCTTGAGGCTGTGCTTTTTGCCGCCAGCTAGAAGAGATTCTATTGGATCAATCAGGGACTTTGCGATGTCCCTGAGATCAGCAAGACATACTCTTCCCTGTCACCGTCTCTTCGGGACGGTTTAGGTCCAGATGGACTGTCCAGCAGCAAAGGTGTCGACTGCGATCTCGGAGCTCCGAGATCGCACGTCATGTCATCGCGACGTTAGCTACTTTCTCCTGCATACCTTGAATTCCATTGATTCTTATCTACTGCTAATTTTGACCGTCAGTAGTTCAGATTCTTGTAGAGATTACTAGCGTGCAATAAACCTGTCTTCTTTTAAACTACCATGACTCCTGATTTCCTGGGCCTCACAGCTATGTTTCCCACCCACCCCCACCCCCATTATTAATGTGATCACCATAACTTAATTCCAAACTCAATTATGGTCACATGTAAAGGACATCCAGTACATTTTGGTGGCCCTCCATGGCAGGGGTGGGTTTCAAAATGTTTTACTACCAGTTCAGTGGGCGAGGCTAGATGGGAGGGCATGTGACTGAGTGGGCATGCCCAGTTTGGCATCACTCACACACACTCAGTCAAATTACCCCCTCACCAAGCCATACGCATCGAAAGGGTGCCAAAAAGTTTTGACGAGCGGGGGGCAGGGAGGGAGGAGCTAAGGGAGCACCTACAAACTACCCATTAAGAAAAAAAGTTTTTTTCCTCCCCGGCCTCCAGGAACACTTTGCAGGCTTCAGCAGGGCTGGGGGAAGGCAAAAACGACCCCATTTTTGAGAGCTGCATTGGCTGCCTATTGGTCTTCGGATACGCTTCAAGGTGCTAGTCGTCATGGTATTGGACCTGGTACTTGAGAGACCGCCTGCTACCAATTACCTCCAATAGACCGATTAGATCCCACAGATTAGGCCTCCTCCGAATTTCATCCGCCGGCCAACGCCGACTGGCGACTACCCGGAGGAGAGCCTTCTCTGTGGCTGCTCCGACCCTTTGGAACGAGCTCCCCGTGGAGATTCGAATGCTCACCACCCTCCAGGCCTTCCGCAAAGCCCTTAAAACCTGGCTGTTCCGAAAGGCCTGGGGCTAAAGAGTTTTTGCCCCCCTTCTCGAATGGTATGGTTGTTGTGTGCTTTTAAATTTTGTATTGTTATGTCTCGTCTTTTTTATCCCCCTGTCTGTACCCCCTTCCCTGATTGAATTGTGAGCCGCCCTGAGTCCCCTTCGGGGAAAAGGGCAGCATATAAATGTAATCAATCAATCAATCAATCAATCAAAAATGGGCAGAATATAGGCCATTTTTTTGCAAAAATGTGGCATTTTCCCCTTTCCCCCAGCTCTACTGAAGCCTGCAGAGTGCTTCTGGGGGCTGGGGAAGGCAAAAGCACCTCTGTTTTTTGCAAAAAAATGGCTTTTTTTGCAAAAATGGGGTAGTTTTTCTCTTCCCCCAGCCCTGCTGAAGCCTGCAGAGTCCGTCTGGAGGCTGGGGGAAGGCAAAAATGACTCTGTTTTTTTCGTTTTTGCGAAAAAACAGCCCATCTCTGGGACCTCTCTGGGACTGGCATGAGTACATCATTAAAAAGGGGGGGTTACATTTTTTCAATGAAGAATGTTCTGCGCATGTGCAGAACAGAAAATAAAGATGGTGGCGCATTGGATAAAACCAGTACAGTCACGTGTCCAGCTGAGTTGCTACCTATTCGTCCAAACTGGTCCGAACCGGTTGAAACCCATCTCTGTTCCATGGTCATTTTTCCCCCCTTTCCTTTCTCCCCCCTTTTAAAAATAAAATAAAATAAAAGCACAGTGTCACGGTGCCCTATTGTGATCAACGCAAATGACACTTGAAGATGAGTCCCGTTCTCTACGTCTTTCAGGGCAGGCTGGTAATAAATTGATGCAATTAAAACCTTCCGTGAAACAATATAAAGAGACAGCATTGTCAGGTGGTAACGCATCTCTCTAAACAAATCGCTCGGAATATTTTTTTCTCTCTTTCTGTCTCCTTGCCTAAACGAATAAAAATTTCATATACGATTTGTTTTTTGGGGTTTTCTTTTTTTTTTATAGTTGAAATGAAATTCAGAATGATTTATGAGAGCCCAGCATATGAAAACACTTGATTAGGAATGAAGCTATTCAGACTCTGAGAGGCTGCCTCTCTCTCGCCTGCTTGCTAATTTCTCTTCTAATGATCTGTTTCTAGTAGGCCTAATCAACACCAGCAGAAAAGGGGTAATGTTTTCCAACAGGAAGTCATCCATCCAGGGTGTCACTTTGGAGAAGCTGAGGCTGTAGTTCCCAATGAGGCCGACCTCCAGAGCAAGGGTGAAATCCAGCAGGTTCTGACAGGTTCTGGAGAACCGGTAGCGGAAATTTTGAGTAGTTCAGAGGACTGGCAAATACCACCTCTCACTGGGCCCAGAGTGGGGGGGGGAGATGGAGAATTTGCAGTATCCTTCCCCTGGAGAAGGGTGGGAATGGGGATTTTGCAGTATCCTTCCCCTGGCGTGGGGAGGGAATGGAGATTTTGCAGTATCCTTCCCCTGGAGTGGGGAGGGAATGGAAATTGTGCAGTATCCTTCCCTGGAGTGGGGAGGGAATGGAGATTTTGCAGTATCCTTCCCCTGGAGTAGGTAGGGAATGGGGATTTTGCAGTATCCTTCCCCTGGAGTAGGTAGGGAATGGGGATTTTGCAGTATCCTTCCCCTGGAGTAGGGAGGGAATGGGGATTTTGCAGTATCCTTCCCCTGGAGTGGGTTGGAATGGAGATTTTGCAGTATCCTTCTCCTGGAGTGGGGAGGGAATGGAGATTTTGCAGTATCCTTCTCCTGGAGTAGGGCAGGAATGGGGATTTTGCAGTATCCTTCCCCAGGAGTGGGGAGGGAATGGGGATTTTACAGTATCCTTCTCCTGGAGTGAGGAGGGAATGGAGATTTTGCAGTATCCTTCTCCTGGAGTAGGGCAGGAATGGGGATTTTGCAGTATCCTTCCCCTGGAGTGAGGAGGGAATGGGATTTTACAGTATCCTTCCCCTGGAGTGGGGAAGGAATAGAGATTTTGTAGCATTCTTCCCCTGCCACACCCACCAAGCTACGCCCATAGAACCGGTAGTAAAAAAAATTGAATTTCACCACTGCTCCAGAGTTGCGGACTTTAGCTCCCAGAATTCCCTAGACATCATATCCAAGCATCTGAAATTGCATAGGAACTACCCATGGAAGACATTTGGGGCAACTTTAGCCAACCAAATCAAATCAGGTCATACCTTCAACAGCCAACCTTGGCCTCCTTAAGAAGGGTGGACTTCAACTCCCAGAATTCTCCAGACAGCAGGATGACTGAGGAATTCTGGGCGTTGAAGTACACATGTTTAGATGATAATGAAGGCCTGTTTTAAAGCAAGATGCACAGGTTAATATCTGCAACATCAACTTTAAATAGTGATGGTGGAGTCTGTAGGGTCTTCCAATATCAAAAGGACTGCCACAAGAAGTGGGGGGGGGATGTCAACCCATCTCCAAAGCTCTTGACGGTATGATAAAGAAGTGATGGGTGGAAACGTATCAAGGAGAGAACCAACTAGAAGTAAGGAGAAATTTCCTGACTGTGAGAACAAAGTAATCAGTAGAATGACTTACCTCAAGAAGTTGTGGATGCTCCATCACTTTGAGGTTTTCAAGAAGAGATTGGACATTTGTCCGGAATGGTAAAGAGTCTCACGTTTGAGCAAGGAGGTTGAACGTGTTGTGGTCCAGCAGCTGCCAGCGTAGCTGGCGGCAGACTTGGACAACGAGGAGGTTGGGGAGGAGGTTGGCCAGTGCTGGAGTCTGGGGAAGGCTCTGATGGATGCTGTGCATTGAACACAGAGATTGAGTCAGGGCCCTCTGACATTTCCCAGCCACCGGAGAGGCAGCTGTCTTTGGAGGCTGCTATGAGTGAGGAGGAAGAACAGCTGGGGCCTCTTCCAGATGCACGTATGCACAGAGCTGTTAGGAGAGGAGAACAACAGAGGACAAGGAGTTGACTCGGGAAGCAAGGTACACATGGATGCTGAATGGCCCCTCCCTGGCTGGGGAATAAATTGAAAGAAAGGGGAGTGGTGGTCGTAGGAGACAACAGTTCGTATTTCTGAAAATTTGGCTCATCGTGTTTGTGCCTCAGAGACTGCTTGCCAGAACTTAATTTGCAGCTTTGCGGCTGGGAGCTTAAGACATGTCGATTATCGCAAGGAACTGATCATGTCTGTTACTGCAGTTAACTCTTAAAGGACTGTTGCCTTGACTTTTCAGTGTTTTCGGGACAAAACTATGTTTCTTGTTTCTGCTTCAGAGCAGGACTAGAAGAAGGGACTCCAACCCTATGTTCTCTTGTCCCATCATGCGGTTGAGTCTCCTGGTGGTCCGAAGCTTACTTGGTTATGCAAAACAGACCCTTTCATTTATTTCTTTGCCGGCTCTTAGCTCCTGTTTATAGAAAGCCTCCAGGATAGGCCTTAGTGGAGAGCTTTGCAAATTTTGTAGCTCAAGCACGGCATAAGATGGGAGTGTAAAAATCTGAATTATTTAGGCAGCCAAAACCAACATGCGGCATTTAAGCTGTCCTGCAAGACAGCCCACAGGCAAATTAAGAAACCTTATTTCTCCTTGCCAGAATAAACAAACCGGGCCTGATTTAGCTGCTGGCAAACCGCTTTATGTAGCTACCGTGGGCTTTGCGGAGATGGGTGAATCACCTGTTTTATGGCCTCCATCCCGGTTTGTTCTCCTCCTTAAGCTCTTCCTCTTTAATTACAATTCGAAGGAAAATCCTGCTCTTTCGAGACCAAGCCACCCCGCAAATACCCACGGAGCATCACCCATTCTTTGGGGGAGAGCCGGCGAAACGCTCCCAGATAATATATTTTCTTCCAGCAGGAATTGTTAGTAATTATCGTGAGTTGTCGGTGGCTGTGTTTGTGCCCCGCCTTGTGAAATACTGTTTTCATTAAAGCTACTGCCACATCAAACTAGCAGAGGTGACCCCAGGACATCCAAAAACACCCCACCCACACACACACACACAAACACACTACCCCTGAAGCAAATAGGCAAAACAAATTCTGAAAAACCCCAGGAATTTGTCAAAGAATGTGGCCAAGGTTGTATTTTAAAAGAATCGTGAATGTTTGGGAGTTGGGATGTGGAGTGATTTTTTTTCCCTTTTCTTTATTGTTTGCCAGAGTTGGGCACTGTGAAATGAGATCTTTCTCTGTAGGCGTATCGAAGTGGCAAGTTTATTTGCCTGGAACTTGCATTTATTTTGAAAATACGGCTTCGGAAGAAGGCTTCCATTCCTAGCGATGCTGCCATTAACTCTCGGAGAAGCTTCATATTACAGATTAACAAAGTTGGAAGGGACCTTGTAGGTCATCTAGTCCAACTCTTCTCCCCCACCCACCCAAGCAGGAGACCCTACACTATTTTTGACAGATGGCTCTCCAATCTTTTCTTGAAAGTCTCAAGTGATGAAGCTCCCATAACGTCTGAGGGCAACTTCTGTTCCATTGGTTGATTGTTCTCACTGTCAGAAAGTTCCTCCTTGTTTCTAAGTTGCTTCTCTCCTTGATTAGTTTCCACCCATTGCTTCTTGTTCTACCCTCAGGTGCCTTGGAGAATAGTTTGACTCCCTCTTCTCTGTGGCAGCCCCTGAGATATTGGAAGACTGCTATCCAGTGGTGGGATTCAGCCAGTTCGCACCTATTCGGGAGAACCGGTTGTTAACTTTCTAAGCAGTTCGGAGAACCAATTGTTGGAAGAAATCTCCTTTTGTTTTTCCCCACTTTACAAGGCTAATCCTGTAAGGAAGGCAGGAAGGAAACATTCTGGTGTTGTTTCTAGCCTCATCTTTATTGCTCTGTTTACAGAAACTGCCTCTCGGTTTACCCTTATTGCATTGTAACAGCTAAGGCGAAGCGCCCATCAATGTGAGTGATGTTGAGTTGACCATGACCACTGTTACATGACCACAAAGCCACACCTACCCAGCTGGTCATTAGGGCAGAGAACCAGTTGTTAAATTATTTGAATCCCATCACTGCTGCTATCATGTCTCCCCTAGTCCTTCTTTTCATCAAACTAGACATACCCAACTTCCGAAGGCAACTTGGGTTGATTGTTCTCATTGTCAGGAAATTCCTCCTTATTTCAAGGTGGAATCTCTCCTTGATCAGTTTCCATCCATTGTTCCTTGTCTGGCCTTTGCGTGCTTTGGAAAATAGCTTGAACCTCTCCTCTTTCTGGCAGCCCCTCAAATATTGGAAGACTGCTATTAGTGTGTACCAAGGACCTGTGGGTAGCCAGGAATGACTGAGGCGGAGACAGGAATAAAGGCTAACAAGTTTATTCCCTCAAAAGAACAAGCTAACAGTTCAGAACCGGCTTAGAACAGGAATGCCGCCGCTGCTCGTTGGACAGCTCCCTATTTATACAGGAGCTGTCAAACGATCAGCCAATCAGATGTCGAATCGCTTCCCGCTTAAACTCCTTGTTTTGGCGGCTGCGCAGAACATAACACCCCTCCCTTCTAAGTTCGCGCAAGCGTAGTCTTGCAAGTACGCTGGCCGCCGCCTGACTCGGCTGGATGCCCGGAGCCCTTCTGGCCTGCTTGGAGGCCCTGGTTGCTCGTCTTCGGCCGAGGACTCTGCGCCGGAGGATGGTGATCGCCCGGGTCGCCGAGGAAGACCGCAGAAGGGTGCAGGCCCACCAGGTAAGTCGCCGCTTTGGTTTGGCACGCTGGCTGCCTGCTCGACGTCGGCCTCCTCGTCGCTGGACGCCGCTGCTGTTGGGCTCGCTGGGCTGGTTGGTGACTGCTGGGCTACTGTTGGGCTCTGCTGGCAAGGTTGCCCCGGGTGCCTGCTCCGCAACTGGTCGCAGTGACGTTTCCACGTTCTGCCGTCGAGGAGCCTGACCCTGTAGGAGCAGGGCCCGGTCTGATCAGTTACTATGCCCGGTAGCCACAAGGGATGCCCCCCATAATTACGGGCATACACTGCTTCCCCCTGGGCGAAGGACCTCGTCCCTCCCTGAGAATCCAAAGGCTTTGGGGTAGAGTATTGAGGGTGCAACCGGTCAAGGGTCGTTCTGAGCCGCCGTCCCATAAGGAGCTCGGCTGGGCTGGTGTTGGAGTCTGGGGATGGCGTGGAGCGGTGAGCCAGCAAGAAGGCATCAATGCGTTCTAGCCAGGGCAGGTGATCCATTTTGGCCAGGGCCTCCTTGACGGACCGCACCGCGCGCTCCGCCAAGCCATTACTAGAGGGGTGAAAGGGAGACGTCAGGGCATGCCGGATGCCCTGGGAAGCTAAGAAGGCCTCAAATTTGGCAGCTGTCAGTTGTGGTCCGTTATCGGACACCAACACGTCGGGTAGCCCATGGGTGGCGAAGACGTGGCGGAGGGTGGCAATAAGCGCGTCCGCCGTAGTGGAGGACATGTGGATCGCCTCGACCCACTTCGAGAAGGCGTCCACGATAATCAAGAGCATGCGGCCCTGAATTGGGCCTGCAAAATCGATGTGTATTCGCGACCAGGGAGAGGATGGGGGCTCCCACGTTCGGGGCTCGGCTCTGGGCGGTAAAGCTTGGGCACCTTGACATTTTGGGCACCCGGCAACATGGGCAGCTATGTCCTGGTCCAGCTTGGGCCACCAGACATAACTCCGGCCCAGGGCTTTCATTCGGACAATGCCGGGATGTGCACGGTGAAGCTGTTGCAAGACGGTAGTCCTCAGTGAGGCCGGCACCACAACGCGGTGACCCCACAGCAAACAGCCGCGCTGAACGGAGAGTTCCGCCAGCCGTGATTTAAAAGGAATGAAAACAGGATCTACGGGGTCCTTGGGCCACCCTCGCCTAACCCAATCTAGTGCCCGGGATATTACCTGATCCCTTGCGGACGACCGGGCGATGTCGGCGGCAGAAATTGGAAGGTTGAGGTCGTCAATGAGGAAGACGGGGGCGGCAGCAGTAGGGTCTTCAGGAGCGTCCGGCAATGGGCAACGGCTGAGGGCATCGGCGTGAGCGATCTGTTTCCCTGGTCGGTGCAGTAGCAGGTAGTCGTAGGAAGCGAGGAACACAGACCATCGTGTCATTCGGGGGGACAGCACCTGCGGGGCCGGGCGGTCGCCGGCAAGCAACCCCAGTAAAGGCTTGTGGTCAGTGACAATTTGGAAGGGGCGGCCGTATAAATAATGATGGAAACGCCGCACCCCGGCCACAATAGCTAGGGCCTCTTTATCAATTTGCGCGTAATTGCGCTCAGAAGCAGAGAGAGTGCGGGAAAAGTAGGCAACCGGCACCTCAGCTCCACTAGGCAACTGGTGGGACAGGACGGCGCCCACCCCGTAGGGTGAAGCGTCGCAGGCGAGCACTAAAGGCAAGTGCTCGCTGTATTGAACAAGGACGTCGTTAGAAATTAGGAGATGTTTCACAGCCTTGAATGCGGAAGCCTCCCGCCGGCCCCAGACCCAGGCAGCCCCCGAGTCAAGGAGACGGTGGAGTGGCTCCGCGACAGAGGCTTTATGCGGCAGAAAGACCGCATAGAAATTGAGAAGGCCTAAAAAGGCCTGTAATTCAGCTCTATTGGTAGGGATAGGGGCCTCAAGGATGGCTTTGGTCTTGGCCGCAGTAGGATGGATGCCATTGCCATCAATGAGGAACCCCAGGAACTCTATCTGGGACACCGCAACCTGGCATTTGTCTCTCTTAACCTTCAGGCCCACGTTTTGGAATTTTTGGAGAACCATGCGCAAACGGGCCATGAGTTCATCCATGGAGGTGGCTGACACAAGGACGTCGTCAAAATAGGGGACGACGCCTTGGAGTCCTTGGAGCAAGCGCTCCATTAAGCTCTGAAAAAGTCCAGGGGCGATGCTCACCCCAAACTGCAGCCTGCGGCAACGGAAGGCACCCCGGTGCGTGATGATTGTCTGCGCCTCAGCTGCTTCGTCGTCTACGACCAGTTGTTGATACGCCTGTGCAAGGTCGAGTTTTGCAAAAAGTGACCCCTCGCCCAGAGTGTGTAGGAGGTGCTGGACCACTGGCACCGGGTACGCATTTGAAGGCAGGGCACGGTTGATCGAACAGCGGTAGTCTGCGCAGATCCTCACGCTGCCGTCCGGCTTAATCGGCAGCACGATGGGTGTTTCCCATCGTGCATGATCCACTGGCTCGAGGACGCCCTGAGCTACGAGTTTGTCCAGCTCGGCGTCCACTTTCGGCTTGAGTGCAATTGGGACGCGGCGTGGCTTCATTCGCACCGGCTGCACTGATGGGTCGAGGTTGAAAGAAACAGGCGTTCCTGTGTATTTACCTAAGGTGCCATCGAAAACAGCGGGGAATTCGTTGACCAAGCAGTCGAGTGCAGTTGTGCCGAGGTGGTGGATTCCGCTGACTTGCAAGCCTAGGGACTGGAACCAGTCGAGACCCAGAAGGCTGGGCAGTCTTCCCTCGACTATGATGAGGGGTAGCCGGCCGTCAAACCCCTTGAACTGCACTCTGACTTTCCGGGTGCCGATTACTGGAATCAGGTTACCCTGATAGTCTCTTAATGTTAACTGACAGTCTTGTAATTGGCGTTTAGACAGCTGAGGCAAGAGACGTTTGATTGTGCTCCAGGACACAATAGACGTTGCGGAACCGGTGTCGAGCTCCATCTCACAGGGCTTCCCTTCTATCGTCACAGCCAGTTGGATCTTCTTTTGCAGAAGATGGCAAGAGAGGTCGTGGTTAGAGTTGCGGAGGATTGCATGGCAGTCCGTTCTAGCTTTCTTGGTTCGATATGGCCGAGACCCCTCGGTGTGGGACTCTGGAGAGGACATGGGCTGCGCTGCCCGACACACCCGAGCGATGTGGCCCTTACGTCCACACCTCTGGCAGAGGGCTTGTCTAAATCTGCACTCAGCTCTTTCGTGATTGCCTCCACAACCACTACATGCAGATTTAGAGTTGCCCTTCCGCCGATGCCAGCTCTTTCTGTTCGCCTCCTCAAGGCGGTTAATGTCCTCGTCCTGAGTTTCAGCATCCGAATCTTCACTTTCTGAGCCTGGTGCACCTGCCACAGTGTTAAAAGCGTTGGCAGCCTGCGTGGAAGTGGGAGACCGGGCCTTTGCGATGGTCGCTAGGGAAGCCTCAGCCATCTCGGATGCCCGAACTTCATCAAGGGCGGTTTGAAACGAAAGATCTGTTCTAGTCAGTAACCGCTTTTGAAGCTTGAGGTCTCGGAGGCCACACACTAGGCGGTCGAGGAGAGCTTCATCTAGGTCTCGGAACTCACAGTGCAGGGCGGCTGAACGTAGTGCAGCAACGTAGGTGCTGACGGACTCCCCCTCAGCCTGGCTCCGCTGATGGAAGGCGTGCCTGCGGGCTATCTTGGACGGCGACGGGGCATAATGGCTTGTCAACTTCGCCAGCAGCACGGGCCATGGGACGGCCTTAATAGGCTCTGGGGCGGTAAGAGCCCTGGCAGTATGAAAAACGTCTTTGCCACAGACGGACAGGAAAAATGCGCATTTCCGCTCATCTGTCAACTCGGTTAGGTCGTGAGCGACCAAAAAACACTCGAACCGAGCCGTATAAGACTCCCATGTCTCAGAGCCATAGCTGAATGGCGCGAAGTTTAACGTGGCCATTCCTGTCAGAGCCAGCGACGTCTCGTCGCAATAAAGCTAAGCGCGGTTCTAGTGACTTCAGCAGTAAGTGACTTCAGCTTCTCGCACCTCAGTTTGGCGATCCCATCCTCGTCGCCAGTAGTGTGTACCAAGGACCTGTGGGTAGCCAGGAATGACTGAGGCGGAGACAGGAATAAAGGCTAACAAGTTTATTCCCTCAAAAGAACAAGCTAACAGTTCAGAACCGGCTTAGAACAGGAATGCCGCCGCTGCTCGTTGGACAGCTCCCTATTTATACAGGAGCTGTCAAACGATCAGCCAATCAGATGTCGAATCGCTTCCCGCTTAAACTCCTTGTTTTGGCGGCTGCGCAGAACATAACAGCTATCATGTCTCCCCAGGTCCTTCTCTTCACTAGACTAGCCAGGCCCAGTTCCTGCAACCGTTCACCCTATGTTTTAGTCTCCAGTCCCCTCATCATCCTGGTTGCTCTTCTCTGCACTCTTTCTAGAGTCTCAACATCTTTTTTATAGTGTGGTGACCAAAATTGGATGCAGTACTCTAGGTGTGGTCTTACTAAGGCTTTATAGAGTGGTATTAGTACCTCACTGGATCTTGATGGTATCCCTCTGTTAATGCAACTTAAGATTGCATTGGCTTGTTTTGGCTGCCGCTGTACTCTGTTTCACTCATATTTAGCTGGTTGCCTACTAAGACTCCAAGATCCAAAATATTGGAATCTACAAGGAGTGAGAGCTTCTGCTAATCTAACAATGGCTGTCCAGTGGGTTGGAAAGTTGTTATCTGTGGTTGCCTCAGTGGTGGGTTTCAAAAATCTTTGGAACCTGCTCTGTGGGTGTGGCCTCCTTTGTGGGAGTGGCTTGCCAGCCATGTGACCTGGTGGGAGTGGCTTGCCGGCCATGTGTTCTCTCTCTCGTTCTCTCTCTCTCTTTCCTTCCTTTTGTCTCTCTGTCCCTTTTTCCTTTTTTTCTTTCATCTCTCACTTTTTCTTTCTTTTTTTCTTTCTTTCTTTCTTCCTTTCTTTCTCTTTCTCTCTCTGTGTGAGAGATTTGACGAACTGGTTCTACCGAACTGGTGCGAACTCGCATCAACAGGAATGGAAATAAAGGAGAATATTTGTAGCTCAGGGTTAACATGTGGGGTCTCTCAGAGCTTGGCTGTTTTCTTGCAGATGTTTCACGACCCAGCGAGGTGACATAATCCGTTTTAAGAGGGAGCGGGGTTTGCTCTCCGCTTACCTGCAAACTTAACACAACCACTGTCGATACGCTGATATACACATGCAATAGAACACGGCAACGAGGCATCGTGCCAAGGGCCCAACTTTACACGCACAACATGCTTCCTCAGTGCAATTGAGTCGGGGTGACCTCCCTCGCCCACCTCCCCTTTCCGTGCGTGCAGGCACCCCCGTGCTTGGGAAGAAGAAGACGATTGTTTCTAAGGTGACATGCGATGAATCAGACAATGCTTCCCCCCCACCTCCCCCCGGAACATTGCAGGCAAGCCTGCACACCTTTGCAAAGTTATCGGTAGCATTCTATTTTCACCTCCGTTTCGCGACACGCTCAAGAAAGCCGAGATAAAAATAACAGCCTCCCCCCCCCAACACCCCACCCCTGTTAGAGACGAGCACAACATTGTCTGCTCCACAACGCTGCAGGGGATTTGCAAGAGAGAGAGAGAGAGGAGGAAAAAAAACAAATTAAACAGGGGAAAAGCTTGATAATATCCCCATTATTATATTTTATGATATAATTAGACCTTCCCCTGTATAGACGGAATTGTCTCCGATCTTTTAGCTGGTGAGACATACCAAGGTTTTATTATTTGCTGATTCAATTACCTTGTGTTGTATTTACCCTGACACTGTTATTAAGAGATGATGGAAAGCTGACGGGGATTGTCAATTATCTAGCAACCTCCAGAGTACATTATTATTATTATTATTTTTAATCTGCAACACAGAAAGGGGGGGGGAAGCATGTTTTCATGTCGTATGGTGGGGCAGGCTAATTAAAGCTGCCGCCTTCACCTTTGAGGTTCACCTCTGCTTGTAAATTGCTTGTTGCATAACGAAAGGTCACTTTTGGAATCGCCACAATTAGCAGCGATGCCCGGAAGGTGGCCAAACAGACCATAATAACCATGCTTGTTGCTGGGTCATCTGCAATCCCCTGGTAACCGTGACACTTGTGTGTTTGCACATGTGATTAAAATGCGTGGAACATCGGGTTTTTTTCCAGGTTTGGTTCCAGAATGACCCTTAACGTGGAGGAAAGCAAGGTTTTCACACCTGGGAAGGAAAATCCAAAGAGACCAGCACAGATTGGCTGAAACCTGGCTCAAAAACAGTCACTGTGAGAGGGATCTTAGAGTCCTAGTGGATGATCACTTAAATCACTTAAAGTCAGCAGTGTGCGGCAGCAACCAAAGACGCTAATATCTTCTTGGGTTGTAGAAACAGGGTTCCACCACAAAACCGCGGTAGACTAAAGCGCGTGTGACTAAAGCGCGGTGACAAAACCGCACCGTCAAAACCGCGCGACAACAGCGCGCCGACAGAAGCGCGCTGACAGAAGCGCGCTGTAACATAACCCTAAAAATAACCCTAAACCTAACCCTAAACCTAACGCTAAACCTACCCTAAACCTACCCTAAACCTAACCCTAAACCTAACCCTAAACCTAACCCTAAACCTAACCCTAAACCTAACCCTAACCCTAACCCTAACCCTAACCCTAACCCTAACCCTAAACCTAACCCTAAACCTAACCCTTAACCTAACCCTAAACCTAACCCTAACCCTAACCCTAAACCTAACCCTAACCCTAAACCTAACCCTAAACCTAACCCTTAACCTAACCCTAAACCTAACCCTAAACCTAACCCTAAACCTAACCCTAAACCTAACCCTAAACCTAACCCTAAACCTAACCCTAAACCTAACCCTAAACCTAACCCTAAACCTACCCTAAACCTAACCCTAAACCTAACCCTAAACCTACCCTAAACCTAACCCTAAACCTAACCCTAAACCTAACGCTAAACCTACCCTAAACCTAACCCCAAACCTAACCCTAAACCTAACCCTAAACCTAACCCTTAACCTAACCCTAAACCTAACCCTAAACCTAACCCTAAACCTAACCCTAAACCTAACCCTAAACCTAACCCTAAACCTAACCCTAAACCTACCCTAAACCTAACCCTAAACCTAACCCTAAACCTAACCCTAAACCTAACCCTAAACCTAACCCTAAACCTTACCTTAAGTTAAATCGCGCTTCTGTCGGTGCGCTGTTGTCGGCGCGCTGTTGTCGGTTTTAGCGCCGCGGTGTTGTCGGCGCGCTTTTGACGTTCGCGGTTATGTCGTGCCACGAGAAACAGGGGCACAGAATCAAGATCCCATGAAGTGTTAGAACCGCTTTATAAAATCTTAGTAAGGCCACAGTTGGAATACTTTAAACTTTAATAGGATTTGTATGCCGGCCACACCCTAGGGACTCTGGGCTGCTCACAACAAGTAAAAGCATTTAAAATATTTAAAAATACAGAATTAAAATCAACGCAACATCCATTCCATCAAGTGGGGCTGGAAATTAATCAACAGCCCCAGGCCTGCCGGAAGAGCCAGGTCTTGGTTGCTTTACGGAAGGCTGGGAGAGTGGTGAGGGTCCGGATCTCTGCAGGTAGCTCGTTCCACAAGGCCGGTGCAGCCACAGAGAAGGCCCTCCCACGGGGAGCCGCCAGCTGGCATTGTCCTATCGACGGCACCCAAAGGAGGCCCAGCCTGTGTGATCTTATTGGTTGTTGGGAAGTAAATGGCAGGACTATTGCCTCTCTTCTTTGTGTCACGCCTTAAACATTAAAAGTAAAGGTAAAGGTTAACTTTGCACATATGTGCCAGTCATTCCCGACTCTAGGGGGCGTTGCTCATCTCTGTTTCAAAGCCGAAGAGCCAGCGCTGTCCGAATATGTCTCCGTGGTCATGTGGCCGACATGACTAAACGCCGAAGATGCATGGAACGCTGTTATCTTCCCACCAAAGGTGGTTCCTATTTTTCTACGTACATTTTTTATGTGCTTTCGAACGGCTAGGTTGGCAGAAGTTGGGACAAGTAACGGGAGCTCACTCCGTTACGTGGCGCTAGGGATTCGAACCGCTGAACTGCCAACCTTTCTGATTGACAAGCTCAGCGTCTTAGCCATTGAGCCACCTCATCCCTTAAACATTAGAAGACTGCTATCATGTTACCCCTTTTCGTCATTATACTGGACATACCCAATTCCAGCAACTATGCTTTATATGTTTTAGCCTCCACTCCCCTAATCATCTTAATTGCTCTTCTCTGCACTTTTTCTAGAGGTTCGACATTTTTTTAAAAAAATATTGTGGTGACCAAAACTGGATGCAGTATTTCACGTTTGGTCTTACCAAGATTTTATAAATCTCTTATGTTATATCAGTGTTTCTCAACATTGGCTCCTTGAAGAGATGAAAAATTCAACTTCCAGAATTCTGCAGCTGGCTGGCGAATTCTGGGAGTTGGAGTCCACACAACCTCCACTAGCCAATGTTGAGTAACACTGTATTATATTACACAACCATTTTTACAGATTAAGATTACAGATTAACAGAGTTGGAAGGGGCCTTCCAACTCCAATTCCCCCATCCAAGCAGGAGATCCTACACCATTTCTGAAAAATGGCAGTCCAGTCTCTTCTTGAAAGTCTTAAGTGATGGAGCTACCACAACTTCTAAAGGCAACTTCTGTTCCATGGGTTGATTGCTCTCCCCGTCAGAAAATTTCTCCTTAATTCCAGGTTGAATCTCTCCTGGATCAGTTTCCATCCATTATTCCTTGTCTGGCCTTCGGGTGCTTTGGAGAATAGCTTGACCCCCTTCCTCCTCTCTGGGGCAGCCCCTCAAATATTGGGACACTGCTATCTTGTCACCCCTGGTCCTCCTCTTCACTAGACCAGCCATGCCCAGTTCCTGCAACCGTTCATTGTATGTTTTAGCCTCCAGTCCCCTAATCCTCTTGGTTGCTCTTCTCTGCACTCTTTCTAGAGTCTCCACATCTTTTTTTATAGTGTGGTGACCAAAGCTGGATGCTGTATTCTAGGTGTGGTTTTACTAAGGCTTTATAGAGTAGTATTAGTACCTCCCTTGATCTTGATTTCTTTGAATTTGCTCTCCTTTGGCCTTTCCATTTCTGTATATATTGATTGACCTGACTTACGTAGCTGCCCGACTCGCAAAGCAAAGTTGGATGGCTTCCAATTGGCCATAAGTCCTGTCCCAAATTCAGTTCCTAGGATTCGTGTGGATACAACATCTGATCCTTTCTTACAATCCCGCCGTAGGTTTTCATTCGAATTTCCATAGATGCTGTCCGCCGATGGGAGGTGTACATTTCCATACTTCAGGAAATCTTAATTGGGCATCCATCAAAGATTCCCACTGATATTTCATCTCAGCCGTCTCCCCCTGTCCGACTTACAAAAATATTTTTTTTTTCCCGCTCTTAGGTCAGCTATTCCACCCGTCATCTTGTCTTTCAAAAATGTTCTTCCTCCATGACAAACAAGGCTGGAATTAAAATGGACGTCAACCTCTGAGTGTATTTCACGCGCCCTCCTGCTTTATCTGCAGAAAATAAATTCGATTCTATGAACCTGCGGTGGCTTGTACATAGGGGAGATGGAAAAATAGAATAATTGCATTTGTTCATCTTTGGCTATGCAGAACGCAGGATTAAGGCCCCCGAGAAGGCATGGGAAGCCCCCTCCCTCTAAAAAAAACCCTGAATAATTTGCTTTTTTATACGCAAACACAATGCCAGCGCCCCTCCCCCACTCAATACCGCAGCTAACCCTGTTCAGCAATCCAATCTATCTCATTTAGAAGCCAATATATCAGCCAATTTATAACCAATTTGTCATGTCAGTGAATCAATACAAATCATGAAAACACACATACATTAGGCGTAGTGCATAATTGAATCTTCTGTCGTCGTCCCCTGCCCCCCCCCCCCCCCCCCCCCTGGTTCTTTGCACACAGTGCCACAGGCAAATTGAAAAAGGCATATTTCCCCCTGGTCCTAAACGGAGATAATGCTATGCCAAACACTTCAGTCCACATTAGTATTGAAAAGGCAATAATAATAAACAAGGCATAAGATTAAGGGGGAGACAGAACTTTGATAAGTTTCAACTGCTCTCATCAAAATAATAATGAGAAGGAGAAGGAGAAGGAGAAGGAAGGAGGAGAAAGAGGAGGAGGAGAAAGAGAAGGAGGGTAAAGGAGGAAGAGAAAGAGAAAGAGGAGGAGGAGGAGGAGGGAGAAAAAGAGGAGGAGGAGGAGCAGGAAGGAGGAGAAAGAGGAGCAGGAGGAGCAGGAAGGAGGAGAAAGAGGAGGAGGAAGGAGGAGAAAGAGAAGAAGGAAGGAGGAGGAGGGGAAGGAAGGAGAAAAAAGAGGAGGAGGAGCAGGAAGGAGGAGAAAGAGGAAGAGAAGGAGGAGGAAGGCGGAGGAGAAGGAAGGAGGGGAAGGAGGAGGAGAAAGTAGAGGAGGGTAAAGGAGGAAGAGGAAGGAGGAGGAGGAGGAGAAGGAAGGAGAAAAAAGAGGAGGAGGAGGAGGAGGAGCAGGAAGGAGGAGGAAGAGGAGGAGGAGGAAGGAGGAGAAGAGGAGGAGGAAGTGGAAGAGAGAAAAAGAAGAAGAAAGAATAAGGAAAGGAGAAGGAGAAAGAAAGGAAAGAAAGAGAAAGAGAAAGAGAAAAGCAAAGAAACAGAAAGTCAAAGACAACAAGAAAGAGAAGGAGGAGATAGAAAAAGAAAAGGGAAAAAGAAAAAGGGGAACGGGAAGGGGAGGAGAAGGGGAAGGGAGAGTCAAGAGGAAGAAGAAGGAAATTCTCATATACTTTGTCTCAATAAAGCATAGTGCTAGTGCATACGTTCGGATTGTACATACAAGCAGTAAGTGACAAACCATGACCATAGTCATCGTAAAAACACACTCATCATAAATCATAAGATAAAGCCATAGCAATAGCAATAGCAATAGCAGTAGACTTATATACCGCTTCATAGGCCTTTCAGGCCTCTCTAAGCGGTTTACAGAGAGTCAGCATATTGCCCCCAACAATCTGGGTCCTCATTTTACCCACCTCGGAAGGATGGAAGGCTGAGTCAACCCTGAGCCGGTGAGATTTGAACCGCTGACCTGCTGATCTAGCAGTAGCCTGCAGTGCTGCATTTAACCACTGTGCCACCTTGGCATTTAGACTTATATGCCACTTCACAGTGCTTTACATCTCTCTCTCTCTAAGCGGTTTTACAGAGTCTGCTTATTCTCCACCACAATCTGGATCCTCATTTTACTGACCTCGGAAGGATGGAGGGCGGAGTCAACCTTGAAGTGGTCAGGATTGAACCGCTGGCAGTCGGTCGAATTAGCCGGCAATACCCCATTCTAACCACTGCGCCAGAGGTGGGCTTCTGCCTCTGGATTGCCCTGAATTGGGTGGACAAGTAGTGACAGCAGCGGGAGGCTCTGCTGACCCACCCGGACGCTTCTGCACATGTCCAAAAGCATCATGCGTGAGCAAACTGGTAGTAAAAAAATAATAATGGAAACTCACCACTGCAGTGTGCCATCACAAATAAATACATTGGTGGAAGAGTGGCTTGGCTTCAGAAGTTGTGGGTGTTCCAACACTTTAAGGAGAGGCTGGATAGCCGCTTGTCTGAAATGGATATAGGTTCTCCTGCTTGAGCAGGGGGTTGGACTAGAAGACCTCCAAGGTCCCTTCCAACTCTGTTATTCTGTTAAACATTTTTTTTCCTTCCCATCATCCACAGGGGTGTTTCTTACGTGGCATGACAAAACCGCTGTCCACTAAAGTGCGCCCGATTAAAGTGCGTCGCTGACGTCATCAGCAGCGCGACAACGACGACCGCGGAGAAAAAAGGGCGCTTTAAAAAGCGCTTTTAAAGCAAGCCGATTCACGTAAAGGTAAGGGTTAGGGTTAGGGTTAGGTTAAGGGTTAGGGTTAGGGTTAGGGTTACGTTAAGCATTAGGGTTAGGTTTAGCGTTAGTTTAAGGGTTAGGTTTAGGGTTAGGTTTAGGGTTAGGTTAAGGGTTAGGTTTAGGGTTAGGTTTAGGGTTAAGTTTAGCGTTAGGTTTAGGGTTAGGTTTAGGGTTAGGTTTGGGGGAGATAGGTTTAGGTTTACACGTTAATTTTAGCTTTACCGCTCACAGCGTGCTTTTTTCATCACGCTGTGATGACGTCAGGTACGTGGTTTTGTCGACCGCTCTTTAGTCAACCGCGGTTTTGTGGTGGAACCGTTTCTTAAGCTGGACCTGGAGGCAAAGATAGAGAGGAAGATTAACCAAAAAGCATCTTCTGCTCTTTAACATGAGAATGGATTTCAACTTAGATGTTTCCTGCCACGACTTAACATTTTGTAGATAGCAACCTGTTCTTACACCGCCCCGCACTTCTCCGTTCAGGAACAAAAGCCAAACAGACGTACAAAAGAATATTTTAATCAGTCCCGGCTCTTGCTGGCTGCGAGCCCAAAAGAAACAAAGATAATCTCTCTGGCAAAAGTCCTATAACTCACAAAACACTGCAAACAGGATTCTATATATCAAGCCACTTATCCAAGTTGGCTTCTCTCGATTTGTGAATGCGAACGAGAATGAGAACGTTGACTCCTGCAACCAGGCGTGGCACAAACAGTTCCCTTTATACTCAGGAGAGGATCCCAATGAGCAACAGCTGCTCGCAATCATCTCCTGTAAGTACTCAGTTGTTCCTTCCGTCGAGTAACCCTTCGATGGGGTGCATCCTGCAACAACTCAGGAGTGTTTCCCTGAACACACCCACTGATCCAAGGCTCCGCCACCACCTGGTGGCCAACCAGTGTCTCCTCGCCCTGCTCGGAGTCGACACCCTGTCCAGGGTCCTCCACTTCCTCCAAGGCCGACTCATAGGCCCCCTCGCTGTCGGAGTCAGCTGGCGACAGCTCTAACATCTACCGCCACACCACAACATCAACCATTTCCTCGCCGGCCTAAAATGGACTACCAACCAAAAGATACTTTAAAATGTTTTGGCTTTTCAAACCATGTAAAAAAGAGACATGCCCTAAAACCGCAGAGGGAAAAAAATATCATCTGTAAATTAATCATCTCGACCATTGTATTTATTTGGTTTAAATATTTATATACTGCCTGCCATGTAATTGCTGTCAGGCAACGAAAATCTCCTGGAGCACAAGTAAATAATATAATCTTCAGCATGCAAATACATCGCAATGGTGCATGTTGAATTTCACTTGGGAGAGAAATAATAATTTTAAAAAAAAGAAACTCTTTTTATCCTCAATGGAAAAGACCTTCCCGCTAGATGAGTGATGGCGAAACCTTTTCGCCTTGGGTGCCCACGCCAATAATTTAATCACACACCCCACACACCATACCCCCTGCGCATGCACACGTGACCTCCGCAGCTGTCTTGCGCATGCGCGCATGGCTTTTTTTTGGAGCCTGGGGAGGGAGAAAACAACCTCCCCTTCTCCCCCACCCCGGAGGCTCTCCGGAGGCCAGAAACGGCTTGTTTCCACATGACCCATCCAGCTGCCCCGTTCGTGTGCGCATAACGTTCCTGGAGCCTGGGGAGGGTGAAAATGGCCTCTCTTGCCCCCAGAGGCCCTCTGGAAGCTGAAAACACCCTCCTGAGCCACCGCGCCAGAGGTGGGTTCCTACCAGTTTGCACCTAGAACCGGTTCATCAAATCTACCGAAGAAGATTAGAAGAGGTTCCACCAGTGGACCCGGAAAGCAGGCCACACCTACAGAAGAGGCTCCAAAAAATTTTGAAACCCACCACTGGTCCTTGGATATGATTATTCTACACTATCATGCTCCTATTTATAAAACTCAGTGCCTCTGTGAAAGGTAAGGATGACTACTGCGTTTGTGGTGCAATCAGAACATTGCATGTGTTGAAGTTGTTTTAACGCAAACCAAAGATGCCTTTTAAAATACAAGTTTACATCATATTCTCATGCATGCCAGTGCTGTGTGTGAGGTAATTTAAGGTGGTTCTGACAAGTGTCGTCGGCATCTTCATATCCGGACACATGGGCGGCAAGCCACTCCCATCCGGTCACATGGGCAGCAAGCCACTCCCATCTGGTCACATGGGCAGCAAGCCACTCCCACAAAGGAGGCCACACCCACAGAGTAGGTTCAAACAATTTTTGAAACCCACCACTGCTCCATGCGTGTCCTGTACTTACCGGGCATCATGCGGAGACTCCTGGAAAGGAAGGACAGCGTGGGTGGGGCCAGCCGAAAATCAGCCGGTCAGTGCATGCATGCCCGCTGCAGCCAAGCTAGGGCAACGGTTCGCGCGCCCGCTGATATGGCTCCATGGACCACCTGTGGCACGAGTGTCATAGGTTCCCCATCACAGTGCTAGATTATGTCAAAGGAATGACCAGGGAAGGAGTCACATCGTATCTGCCTGTGAGATCGAGTCCAATCAAAGTCTCAATAACTTGACCACATATGGTTGACAGCCTTCTGGGTTAATTTGTGCTAGTCTTTCCCAACTCTAGGGGGCGGTGCTCATCTCCGTTTCGAAGCTGAAGAGCCAGTGCTGTGTGAAGACGTCTCTGTGGTCATGTGGCCAGCATGACTCAATGCTGAAGACGCACAGAACACTGTTCCCTTCCCACCAAAGGTGGTTCCTATTTTCCTACTTGCATTTTTAAGTGCTTTCGAACTACTAGGTTGGCAGAAGCTGGGACAAGTCACGGGAGTTCACTCCGTTAAGCGGCGCTAGGGATTCGAACCGCCGAACTGCCGACCTTTCTGATCGACAAAGCTTCAGACCTGCTGAAGAAATTTAAGGTAGTCTATTCACTCTTCCAGAGGTCAGTGAAAAATGGCCGTATGAATGAACAGAGAAACAGAGTTGGAAGAGACTCTGGAGGTTTTCTAATCCAACTCCTTGCTTAAGCAGGACATCCGATACCATTTCAGACAAATGGCTGTCCAATCTCTTCTTAAAATCTCCCAGTGATGGAGCACCCACAACCTCTGGAGGCAAGTCGTTCCACTGATCAATTGTTCTAATTGTCAGGAATTTTCTCCTTGGTTGTAGGTTGCTTCTCTCCTTGATTAGTTTCCATCCATTGTTTCTCATGTTGCTTTAGATCCTTTGGATGTTATGAGCCTTACCTTCATTTGTGTCATCTTTAGCAATCCTACTTTCCAGCAGCTTCTTGTTCGCCTTCACGTCTTTTGAAGTTTGGACTAGAAGACCTCCAAGGTCCCTTCCACTCTGTTATTCTTTCCTCTCCTCTCCTCTCCCTCCCCTCCCCTCCTCTCTACTCCATTCTATTCTTTTCTACCCTCCCCTTCCCTCCTATTTTCCACGCTCCTCTCCTACTCTCCTCTCCACTCAATTCTATTCTATTCTACTCCCCTCTCCCCTCTTCTCCTTCCTCTTCTCTGCCCTCTCCTACTCTCCTCTCCACTCTATTGTACTCTCCCCTTCTCTACTATTCTCCTCTCCACTCCATTCTATTCTATTCTACTCTACTCTACTCTCCCCTCTTCTCCTACTTTCCACATTCCTCTCCTACTCTCCACTCCATTCTATTCTATTCTACTCCACTCTTCCCTCCTCTC